>NW_024729259.1:1210498-1485498 GCF_018991925.1 Homarus americanus
CCATGGAAAGCTCTGACAAACACTCACGTGACCTAGGGAGGCTTCTAGCAGGTCCTGGGTTGTCTCTATGGAGACTGCTTATTGGGCGCCGGAGGGAAGTCTGGTCCTGACCGGAGGCGACTTGCCTGGCCCTTGACTTCTCTTTGGCAGGCCTGGTGGTAGTAGCTGGCCACCTTGTTACAGTACAACTCCTCTCTCTGCGAATCTCCTCGAGGGAGTGACCAGGACGTCCTATATATTGGGATGCGAGCCGTCAGGTTCAGCTGGCCGGGGCGGCAAGGGTCTCCTTACATTTGACCTCGCAATGTGCGGTCAGGCCTGGTCTTTCAGAACTATCTGGGAAAGTCATCAGGTGGGGGCCATGTGTATATTGGGAGAGCAACCGTGAGTTCCCTACACTTGACTTCCAAACGTCGGGTCAGACTGGAGTTTCTGAGATGTAAGGAGAAGTCGTCAGGTGGGGCCGTGTAACACGAGAGGCCCTGGTTGTTTGTGGCCCCTTGAGTTGGGCCCAAGGGCTGGCATTTGGACCTGGCTAATTGTGAGGTCAGGTCCGGCCTTTGTTCAGAGAGTAGGTTATTGTATATTGAAGAGGGTCGGCTGGTGCCTTCTACATGTCTGTTGTGGTGACATGTCACATGGGAGGGAGCCAGGCTGATTTACCATCCTGGTCAACCGCAGAAAGTTACTCCTATACTTGACCTCGGCTAATGTCGGGACAAGTCTGGCTTTCCTCGCGATGTAAGCTGTGGTCTGACAACCCCTCACTACACACACACACACACACACACACACACACGCGCGCGCAAACAGTGTTACCAGAAAGCCAAAACTCGTCAAAAACACGTTACCAGAAAAACACGAAACAAAATATTACCTTCAAAATCCCTCAACATTCCCCACCTTAGATATATTAAAAAAAATAGTAATGATAAGAATAAACAAACATTTATTTATTTATTTATTTATGTATTTATTTATTTTCTCACGTGAGGGAATGTCTTTGTTGTTGTTATTGAAATTTTCGAAGAGGTGAGGTAGGGAAAAGGGGGCGAGAATTCTCATTTAAAGTGGAATATAATGAGGTCAACTGTATCAAAGGTGCAGGCTGAAAGATATTGGGGATGGTGGGGGACACAGGGTCGGATATCCCCTGGTGTGAGCCTGAAGGGAGGGAGAGAGGGGGGAGGGGAGGGAAGTAGAGAGGAAGGGAAGAAGAGAGGGAGGGAGACTACAGTAGGTTGTTTACACTGGTTATCTGTATGTTAAGTAGAGCAACTCATCTCTTCCTTCGACGTTATTCTCACTTCTTTCACGCTCTATGTCTGTCTGTCTGTCTGTCTGTCTCATCTACTCAATCTCGATCGCTATGGATGTGGGAGTTGAAGGGAATCGGGAGGAGAGGTTGGAGGATAGTGCCAGGGGTGGGGTGTGGAGGTGTGAGAATAATAATGATGATGATGATGATGATGATGATGATGATGATAACTAAAGGCTTCACATGACAATATTCAGAATTTCCGGGAGAAAACTTTTACGCTTCAAGGTCGACCGGGTGATCCTTGACCCCCCCCCCTTCCCCCTCTTCCCTGTCCCTTGAGTTATAACTTGACTCAAGATCAAAATTTTATATGAGAAATCATCAAGAGTTTAATGTATGAGTGATAATAGTAATAACTGTTAGGAAAATATAATATGAAGAAATTGATGTTGCAAGAAGAGAGAAAGAAAGAATTGTGAAAGGAAGGAAGGAAGGAAGGAAGGAAGGAAGGACGAAAAAATAAAAGACAAGAAGATATCATAAAGTAGGAAGGAAGAGTGGTGGTGTGTGGATTAGGGTGGGTAGGTGGGCTGGAGGTGTGAAGGGGAGGTAGGGGTGTTGGTGGGTGGGCGTGTGTGGATCAGGCTGGATGGGTGGGCTGGGGTGGGTTGGGGTGGGTGTGTGTGTTGGTACAGGACAGAGGCGGCTCGTGATGAAAACACCGAAAGAGCTATTGAGGATACAGCAAACAGTGAATTACCATCTAAAGTTGCTTTAATGTACCATCCTGTTGCTAGTAGTGGTGGGGTGATGGTGGTAGTGATGGTGGGGGTGATGGTGGGGGTGATGGTGGGGGTGATGGTGGTGTTATTGTTGATCTTAGTAGTATTGATGGTGGTAGTTTTAGGGTAGTAGTGGTGGTGGAGCGGGTAGTGGTGGTGGTTGGTGGTGGTGCGGGTAGTGGTGGTGGAGCGGGTAGTCGTGGTGGTTGGTGATGGTGAAGGTAGTGGTCGTGGATGGAGGAGGAAGGAAGGAAGGAAGGAAGGAAGGAAGGAAGGAAGGAAGGAGGGCAGGAGAGAATAGAACAATTTGGAAGCTGCGCCACCATCCTCCCTCCCACCCTCCCTCCCTCCCTCCCTCCCTCCTCCCTCCCCTCCCTCCTCCCTCCCTCCCTCCCCTCCCCTCCCTCCCCTCCCTCCCCTCCTCACCCTACTATCTCTTCCTTCTGACACCTTACCCTCCTTCTGACACCTTACCCTCCCTTCTGACACCTTACCCTCCCTTCTGACACCCTCCTTTTCAGACCTGCCAGCCATCCTTCTGTTATCCACACTCCCCGTCAATCCTTCCTCCTACTTCTCCCTCCTTGTATCCTATCCTACCTGTTCTATCTACCTTCTACCCTCCCTCCCTATCCTACCTGTTTGTTTCCTCCTGTTACCCCTCCACCTACCCTCCTCCTCCCTCCCCTCCCCCCTCCATGCTCTTAACCTAATAACAATTTATTATCATTAGATATGGCCAACTCCTCCTCCTTCTCCTCTCCCCTTCCTTTTCTCCTCTTTTCCACATCTCCCTTCTCCTCTCCCCTCCCTTCCTACTCTTCCTTTTCTTCCTCTCCCTCTCTCCTTCTCAATCTCTCCCCTTCCTCTTTCCCTTCTCCTCCTCTCCTCCTCTTCCCTGGCTAACACTCGGCAAAATGCTACGGACGAAGTGGCAACTTTGTCAGCATCAGTCATTACCCAGGTATAAATCCTTCGTCAGCATTAACAACGTCAGCATCGGCAAAGTCAGCATTAGTAGCGTCAGTCTTACCCACCTGCGTCACCATTAGTAGTGTCGTCAGCATTAGCATCTGTCTTTGGGGATTTATTGGTCACCATTAGCATCTTCGTCAGCATCGTCAGCACTAGCCCCGTCAGCAGTACTATCCCTATCATTAGCATAAACATCGTTGTCAGCAGTATCATCATCGTCAGCATTAACACCAACGTCAGCACTACCTCCGTCGTCAGCATTAACACCAACGTCAGCACTACCTCCGTCGTCAGCATTAACCCGCTATTTTATCATAAACTGCATCATCATCATCATCAACACCATCATCATTTTTATCATCATCATCATCATCATCATCAACACCATCATCATCATCATTATCATCATCAACACCATCATCATCATCATCATCATCATCATCATCATCATCATCAACACCATCATCATCATCAACACCATCATCATCATCATCATCATCATCATCATCATCATCATCATCATCATCATCATCGTCAACACCTCTATGGCTCTCCTGCTGGGGGGGGTGGGATGGGATTTACGACCTCCTCTCCCAAAAGATAATGCCCGATTAATCAGGAGGCCTTTGGGAGAACCTCTGCTGACAGTTATTGTTTTACCAATTTCCTCGCTACCTCAACAATACCGAACACTCCACAGCCCTATATTTCTCTTGTCACGTCTGCCTTTTATTTCTGTGTGTGTGTGTGTGTGTGTGTGTGTGTGTGTGTGTGTGTGTGTGTGTGTGTGTGTGTGTCGTTGTGACCTCTCCTCACTGGGTCAATCTGCTGACTATTTTCACATCAGAGAGTGAGTCGGTCCATGGAGTGTTGTAGGTTGGTGGTGGCATTTGATAACAGTTATTCGTATATTGTGTTTATGATGCATCTTACCTGTGTTCATTTTGGTCTAGTCATATATATAGGTGTATGTGTGTGTGTGTGTGTGTGTGTGTGTGTGCGTGCGCTATCGTGCGTGTATAACTTCACAGCCATAAAATACCAGTAACAATCACTCTTAGATACATTACCCAAGTCTCCTGTCAGCTTTATTGCGGATTTATATCTCACACCTTCACGTTAAAATCACTTTACACTTTACAGTAAATATTGGCCCCTCTCCGTCATGGCCTTGGGGAGGTGTCGGGGCGGGGCCGGGGTGGGGCGGGGGGCAGGGGTGGGAGGAGGCATGATCGCTACCATTTTTCTCAGTGGCCCCTTCCATTTACCAGAGAAAATGGGGTGAGGTTTGTGCAAGCCATCATAAACATTACCTACACGGTCCAGCGTCCTCAGCAATGGTAGGTCCTGCGGTCGTTAGTCTTCAGCGCAGGTGTGTGTCTCCTCTGATGGACTGTGGCCGGTGTTCTCGCGGGGTAAATTCTATAAGATTTCCCCCGCACCGAGGTGATTTCGGGTGTGCTAACTGCTTGGGACCGTGATTTCGGGGACTCGAGATGCCGTGTAACTTAATAGAGGAGGTGAAGGAGGGAAGCGGGCAGTGGTCGGGATCCCAGTTATCTTGAGATTTGTGGTTGTGGTTGGGTGGGAGTCCTAGGTGCTCACTCACTGTTTCCTCTTCCTGTTGTCTTCTCTTCTTATAAAAGCAAAATCTGTGTTTGTGTGGGTAAAGTGCACGTGGAGTGGGTTATGACTTGATGTGATTGGTCTGCCGATACTTTCCGCTAGTATCCCTCTGCACTAACTCGGGTTAGACTAACGTCAGGTAAAGGTACTGTACCCGGAGGTGCTGCCTACGTAACGATACAGCACCCACAGCCTTGTGTAGAAAAACTGCTTAATCTACAGAATTTTGTACTCGCACTGCCCTTACCTGGCCGTGAGTCATACGGGATCCACTTTCACTTTTCAGGTTCCTACGTCAGGGGGAGAAGGGAAAGGTAGGCAGCATAACAGATGACGTCATTGTAAACAGTGAGTAATGAGCGCGCCTCATACCCTCGTCTGTGTAGTTTGTGCTTATATACAAGCCACAAGTTGCCCAACAGCGGTGAACCAGATGACCCGATCATCAGTGTCATGTTCTGAGGGAACCCGACAACTATTGATCACATGAAAGTGTGGATGTGATAACATACTGTATTTTATGATGCTGATTTAAGGTGTATTGTAGAGCTGAATTCGTTGTAAATGGGAACAGAAACCAAATTCTGCATCGCACTCATTCACGTTGATTATTCTGCTTCCTTTGTCCACGAAAATGTTTAGACTTGTTCGCCCCGACACTGACAAATGATCATCTGAACCAGAGGGCATCAGGATTTGTAAAGTATTTGTTCAAAGACTATTTTTTTTTCTTTCGTCCCAACGATTCCCATTGTTTCTCATACACAATTCAAAGTTTGTTTGGTACTTTTGTGCCTGTATTATAATAATAATAATAATAATAATAATAGTAACAATAATAATAATAATAATAATAGTAACAATAATAATAATAACTGGAATGCCATTAATAACGATAATAATGATCATAATGACAATTAATAATGTTAATAATGACGATAATGACAGGTGGCACAGACGTCTCTCACCTGGTCACACCTGCTACATAAACAGATACCTGGGACACCAAGACCCATGTCATTATTTCCCCAGGTGCTTCTTCCTCCATACTAGACTCGGCCTGATTTCTCAAGAGACGACCATTACCTGCCTCTTACCTGCCACACCTGAGGAAATTTCCTGGCCACCACCGTGGGAAGATCTGGCCACCACCGTGGGAAGATCTGGCCACCATCGAGGGAAGATCTGGCCACCATCGAGGGAGGAAGATCTGGCCACCACCGTGGGAAGATCTGGCCACCATCGAGGGAGGATCTGGCCACCACCGTGGGAAGATCTGGCCACCACCGTGGGAAGATCTGGCCACCACCGAGGGAAGATCTCTCACTCACTGCAAAAAAAAAGGTCTCCTCTCCCATTCAGTCTCCTATCTAGTGATCTCCTCAGCTCCACCTTTCTCTAGTCTCCATCTATCCTTCATCCTCGACGTGCGATCAATCCCTCTCATCCTTCCTCCTCCTCCACCGCCACGGGGAGACGCAGCCCCTGGAGAGACGAGAATTATAGCGCTGCTGCCGGGGAGGGGGGGGGTTGGAGATGAGGTTCCTGCTAACGGAGGTTTTAAAGACCGTGTCAATGATTTTCGATGTTGTTGATGTTATAATGTGTTACTACTAAGGTCTTCCAGCGAGAATTTTGAGCACCAGCACAATGAATAATTAAGAGGTACATTTCAGGTTATTTATGAATGTTGGTGTTTATATTATATTATATTATATTACTGAGCTTCAACAATTATTATATATCAAGCGCGTATTCTAGGTTAGTACATACACGAGTTATCATTAATATTAGAAATTAAGATATTCATGTTTTTTCTTTTAAGAATTTCATGGACGCGTCAGCAAACGAAGAAATTTTATCGTTTTCGTAAATAAATAGAGAGAGGTTCGGTTTAAACATACATTAAACATACTCTGGCATCCCCTTTAAAAGTTAAGTTTTAAGGTTGAAACATTACCTCCAATATATCAGAAGGGGAGGCACTTGGCTCAGCAGGGCGGCAGCACTGAAACTAGAAAACCAAATACAACGAGAGACGTAAATTGGCCGGCAATGTGAGGTACTTTAGATAAATACATTTGAAGAGTAAAATAACCTGATTCCTGAAAGTTTGACCAAAGGTTATAAGAAGTTGATGTATTTTCTATTTTTGTTATAACTCATAATTAATTACCTTGAGGATTTAATTCAACATGTGTAAACATTATTTTTAATCCCAGATAACAAACATACACACGATTAATTAAATTACTGTCTTGACTTTCTTGTTATTTAAGATTTACGAAGCTTCATGTATGAGGGTCATTAAACACCGAGCTTTAAGTCTCTCTTACTTTCAACACACAATATTTAAACATTCAGGAAGGTACAATTACACGCCGTTCTTACCTTCTCTGTCTGAGTTGAATTTATGATCTGTGTGTTCAGTTTATGAGCGCCCACCTAACGGCTGGGAGGAGCATGCGAGGCGACTATTCACCCACTCGTAAACTTTTCGACTTACTCCGTATTTATGATCAAGAATAAAACAAAGTAATTTATGTTTATTTTACGACCGAGTGGAGGAGAGTTCTTCGCGTAGGTTGCTCTCTGCACTCTTGCGATAATATGTATAAATTATCCTTGATCTATAAACATTGGAGAGAGAGAGAGAGAGAGAGAGAAAGAGAGAGAGAGAGAGAGAGAGAGAGAGAGTCGACAATATTTTTCATTATATTGAGCTGTGACTAAACTATTCTTTTTTCTACATCTTCGCGCCATTTTGGATTTATAAATATTCAGCAACCATTTATTTAGGTTCAGAATTTCCATAAAATTTAAATATTTTTCCCATTGTAGCCTTTCAGTGCACACAATGTGTCACTCACCTGGAGAATTAATGCTTAGGTGAATGGATTACCTGCACTTTATTGTACTGAAAACACTTGGGTATATTTAACTGCCTAGTATTTATAGCACGACCTGAATGACAATAATTACAGTGGTTATACAATTAGAGTAATTTAAGTAGTTAAAGAATGAATGTAGTGAAGAAAATTGTTACTTTCATGAATTATTATTTAACAATTAACAGTATTTTTGTAGCGAGCTTCTCATAAATCATCAACCTTTATTATAATAAAGTCAACTTCACCAAGGCTGCCATCAACTAGTCTCTCTTACCTGAACGAACCTTAACGGCGTGAACGATAGATTCAGTAAACATTGCGTGTCACATTTGTTTTAATTATCTGGTAGTTCTTGTGTCTCGTTCAAGGTGTAAACACTAATTTAATAAAGATTTTTCAGTTCCGTAAAAAAGTTTGTAATTGAATTAAATTGAATCTCGGGTTTGGGTCTCCCCCGCACGACGTAAATATATCAGTGTATACAGTAAATATAACTAAATATATATATATAGCACATACCTTATTATATTATTCTTACACCAAACTAATGTTAAGCTGAAAATATAGACCCGCGGTGCAGAGGCTTGTTTAAGACTTCAAACTACGGAGTAAAATTTTATTTTTAGATTACGAAATTCAGTGTAACAAAAATTAAAATACCTAAGTACCGATTTAAAATTTTAGTTCAGTAGTTTTGCTCTTAAATTAGACTCGTCAATAGCCCAAAATGTCCAGTACTTTAAGTCATTTTTTGTATCAGTTTGGTGACCCGGAAAAAAAAAGATAATTGCACCGATTGTACCTTTGTCAAACACGCCTCTGAAACGGTGATAACATCATTTCTGTTACGAGGCTAACGATCAGGGGGTGGTGAGCTAACTAACATGTTGCCAGCATGTTAAGAGACGCCTGATCTGACGGACACATTAAGTAGAAACAACACAGTATTTACCTCACTAAGCTGTTCCCCTCTGTAAACCTATTAGACTAATCGACTTTTCTGATGCTCACTGAACTGCAACTCTGCCAATATTCAGTACTGTGCATTTTGGTATTTTTTGGGTGTGTTATTTTACCTACATGAAGCATTTTAGTATATGAGAGAAAACTTTTATTTTGCTTTTATATAGTAAATGTATATGGTGTGGGGGTCCAAGCACTCTCTGTAAGGTAAATAATTTAAAAGGTACATGGCTTTATGTGTATATTTGATCATTGGTACATAATAGTAATGGTAAGCTGCTTAGTTACGTCCCTTTATTTTTGTGTCGATGTTGCCCTGGGATTTTTTTTTTACCTTGTAATCAACAGAATAATGTATATATATATATAAATTAATAGACATACGTATTCAATTTTAATGATTATATCTTATTTAACATTCGAAATACATCATTATTCTTAAGTTGAGCTAAATATTATGTATGTATGTATATAAGTATGTATGTATGTATGTATGTATGTATGTATGTCGTGTTATCTTTCTCTGATCCACCTCTTTCCGTGTCTAACTCATTCCTCCTTCTAAATCTATTCTCCGTTTTCTTTATTTCTCTTTCCTTGCTTCTCTTGGTCTTCTCGCTTTCATTTCGCTTCCTCTTCCTCCTCTTCCTCCTTATGACCTTTCCTTTATCCCATTTACATTTCCTCCAGCTCCTTCCCACATTTCCTTATACTCTACATTCTTTTCTATTCTCATTTCCTCGCTCACTTCTCCATCCCCTTCTCATCTCCCCCTTTTTTCACTGTTTCCTTCCCTCTTCTCTTCATTCTCCTCCCCCCCCCAAAAAAAAACCGAAACGAGAGAAAAGTAAAACAAAAACACCCAACACAGTTTCCACTTCAGGTGAGTTTACAGGCGTCGTTTGTGTACTTAATTCACACACTGGATAGACCGATGCAGGTGTTTCTAACTCTCTATACAAACCCTCATTCACCTTTACACAAATATTTATCTAGTTGCTCATAAACACACATATACACATACACACACTCACATTATATACACACACATTCATTCACATACACTCACTCACTCACTCACTCACTCACTCACTCACTCACTCTCTCTTTCTCTCTCTTACTTTTTAAACAAACCTAATTTCTCGTCCACTTTCACTCCAGGGAAAGTAAAAAAAATAGGGAGTAATACACCTGCGCAAGCTCCCTCCCTCCCTCTCCCCTCCCTCCTCTCCCTCCCTCCCTCTCCTCCCTCCCTCCCTCCCCCCTCCCTCCTCTCCCCCTCCCTCTCCCCCTCCCTCCTTCTCTCCCTCCTTCCCTCCCGCCCTCATCCTCTCTGCTAAAAGGGATGATTATCATTAATATTCGAAGCCAGTTTTGTTTACCTCCGCCCGCCTGTGTTTGGGCGATGATCTGAGTGATGGTGAGTCATGTGATGGTGATGATGAGGCGATAGTGATTTTAGTGGTGATGTGGTGATGTGTTGGTGGTGATGATAGTAATGTGTAGGTCTGGTTGTGATGTGGTGTGGTGATAGTGATGTGTTGGTCTGGTTATGATGTGGTGTGGTGATAGTGAGGGTGGTGATGGTGGTGATGCGTTCGTTGTTGTTGTGAATAGCAGAGTCATGAGGAAAATGAACCAGTGATGTAATGATAATCAATCAATCAATCAATCAATCAATCAATCAATCAATCAATCAATCAATCAATCAATCAAAGGGTAATGAATAACAGTCATTAAGTCATCACCTGCAGGTAATCAAGTCGTCTTAATGAGCCAGGTAAGGTGTAGGAGCGATAGTGAGGCATTAAAGTGAGTGTTATCTGCTGTTATCCTGGCTCCTTTACTTTAAGCAATTAAGACATAACACTGCTCTCTCTCTCTCTCTCTCTCTCTCTCTCTCTCTCGTGTGCTCAGAAACAGTGGAGTGGACTGATAAATTACCTCAGGGTAGTTTGTGCTAATTTGTTATATAGTTTAGCATGAGAGAGAGAGAGAGAGAGAGAGAGAGAGAGAGAGAGAGAGATCTAGCTAACCAGATAAAGGAGGTGGGAAAGATAGAGAGAGTAATTGATAAGAACCATCCATTATACAAACACCAACCATCATCACTACAGCATCCTCGAAAATCCTTCCCACATGAAAAAAATAACCAAATAAAAATCCGGCTTTTCCCTCAGTCCGTTCATCCCCCCGCCTAAAACAACACAGAGAGTGATCAAATCTCTTGGGCTTTTGCCTCCCCCCACCCACCCTCACCACCCCCCATTACCCCCCCATCACCCCCCATCAGTGGAGTCCTGGGGATAAATGGAAGCGATGTATAAAATTGAGAGCTTTAACGAAGTGTATCAACGAGGTTTTAGACGAATCTTTGTTGTGAGTGACTTTGTTCGTTGTTTTATGGAGAGTTGGTGCTTGTACTATGAAGTGTTGGGTTGGGTAATAATAATAATTATAATAATAATAATAATAATAATACTGTCTCAATACTATTGTTATTATTATTATTATTATTATTATTATTATTAGTTTTGTTATCATTATTATTATTAGTTTTGTTATTATTATTATTATTATTATTATTATTATGATTATTATTATTTTTATAATTGTTATTGTTATTATTGTTATTATTATTATTATTATTATTATTGTTATTGTTCTTGTTATTGTTATTATTATTATTATTATTGTTATTGTTATTGTTATTGTTATTGAGAGATTAAGAACAAAATAAAGAGCGGGTCCTGGTGGATTAATTATCTCTCTACGCCTTTTCTTTCTCTTTCTTCTCCATCTTTTCCTCCCCCTTCTCCACCTATTCTCTTCCGCCTCTTTTTTTCTTCTCTCTCTTCCACCACCATCTCTTCCTCCTCTCCCACCACTATCTCTCTCCCTCTTAATTTTCTTTCTCCTCTTTCTCTTCCTGGATAAGAGAGAGAGAGAGAGAGAGAGAGAGAGAGAGAGAGAGAGAGAGAGAGAGAACTAAGACCCTCTGTATCTCTATAAATGCCAGGAATTATCTTTGATTGCCCAGCATCTGAGTATTTAAGGGCTCCCGGGTGCTAGTAATTCCGTAGCTTGTGTTAGTAAATCCTGGCATTTTTGGTGTTTTGCCTCGAGTATTTTTGAGAATTAGCGGCGATGAGGAGTAACAATTATCTTCCCTGTTACTTGTTTCTCCTGTGTTGTTGTTGTTGTTGTTGTCTTTGTTGTTGTTTTGTGTTGTGTTGTGTTTGTTGTTTTTGTTTATGTTGTTGTCGTTGTTGTTGTTTTGTGTTGTTGTTGTTGTATTGTTGTTGTTGTTAATGTTGCTGTTGTTGTTTTCTTTGTCGTCGTCTTCATATTTTTCCGTTTATTTCTCTTTTCCTTTCTGTTATTATTATTATTATTATTATTATTATTATTATTATTATTATTATTATTATTATTATTATTATTATTCCTTTTTTATTTTGTAGTCATACTTTTAGTAATCTTCATTATCTTATACTCTCTTTTTCCCGTTTATTTCTCTTACCTGTTATTCCACATGTTACTCTTGACTATTTTTTCTTATTCTTATTTCTCTTCACATTCATCCCCTTCTTCTTCCTTTTCTTCCTCTTCTTCCCTCTTTCTCCTCTTCTTCCTTCAGCTGCTTCAATACACACAGAAGGAAACTCAAAAGCTTTTCCTTCAGTTTTGATCACAGCTTCACTTCCGTCGTAAAGGGAAATGATACGGAAATGTTCTCAGTAATGAAACATTTTAAAGCCCTAATAGCCAGCTGCCTTCCCATCTGTACAAAATACGCCCCCAGACCACTATACACGCGGGCGGGGGGTGGGCTGGCTGGGGGGGATAGGTGGGCGGACCGGGGAGGAGGGGTGGGCGGACTGGGGTTAGTAGGTTGCCTGGTGCTGAAGCCGCTGGTTGTAAGGGTAGCTAGCCACTCGGAGGAATTGAACTACTTGTGTCTATTTAGTCCTGGCTTAATACATATATATATAATAAACTGCTAGATCAGGGTGGGTTTGCTATTATTATTATTATTATTATTATTATTATTATTATTATTATTATTATTAAATCCCTTTGATAATGCCTCAAGCTGCAAATCCTTCCCGAAAAGCCCCCCCCCCCGCAAAAAAAGGACAAAATAACAAATACAATCAACAAATACTGTAATAAATTTAAAAGCAGACGTAGGTATAATAAGCTTTACTATAGTGATAAAAGTCTACAACGAACATAAATTACAACAACAACTAACAATTACAAAAACGAAATGTATAAACGTAAATTAGGAACAGTAAATAACATTTAAAACAGTTATACTAGTTAATGATAGCCGGGCGCCTCCACATACGAGCTCCCTGGCTGGGCATCACATTTCCTGTGTGATAAAAGAAAGCTCTTGAGTTATGAAACCTCTATTTAACGAGACTTTCCTCCAAAAAGGACGTTATATCGAGGTCCTGTTAGATGTGAAACCTACATCTAACAAACATAATAATAATAATAATGATGATAATAATAATAATAATAATAATAATAATAATAATAATAATAATAATAATAATAATAATAATAATAATAATAATAATAATAATAATAATAATAATAATAATAATAATATCAAGTACCTGCACCTCCCTCGGTAAGCCGCTTCTTATATTGCCGGAAAAATTACGTTCGTGGATAACCCGATCAAAATGCATGAGAAAGCAAAGTGATTTTTGTATTAGGAAACTTGCAATAATGTTGACGCTTCTCATCTTGTGTATCGAGAGGAGGAGGGGAGGGTAGGGAGGGTAGAGGTGATAGGGGGGTGATACGGGGGTGATGGTGGGGAGATGAGGTGTTTGGGTAAGGGATAGGAAGTAGGGGGTGGGGGTGTTGGAGGGGGAGGGTGTGGAAGTGGGGGGGGGTACGAAGTGTTGGATGTGGGAGACGAGGTGAGGGTTATGAGCTGCCCGTTTCTCCCTCCTGATTTGACTGATGGATTTCGTTTTCTGTTTTATCTTGCGAGATGTTTATTCTTCAGGAGTTATGTGATTTAACACGAAACTATGAATGATCATTTCTTCAACACCTCTGCCACTGCTGGTTCATCAGATCTCATTCGTCATTTCAGAATTTGTCATCTTTTTATGAAACTACTCAAAGGTGCATGGAAAGATGTGCTGTAGTTGGGTACATATTGTGAAGTTTGGAGGAATTCAATAGACTGGAAAGGAGTTTGTGTAGTTAGATACGTTAGATTATGATTGTCTGGAGGAATTCAATAGACAGAAGAGGTTAAAGACAGAAGTTTGTTGTGTTGGGTACGTAAGATGATGAAGTTTGGAGGAATTCAATAGGTGTTTGTGGAGGCGTATGATGAAGGACCTGAGCCAGTAGAGGATATCCATAAACAATGACGATGAATACTGTATCTACGACGTTTACTGAGAAGTGAGTGAGCCATCGGAACACAGTACTGTATACACAAGCTAACCAAGTGCCAATATGTGTGTGAGAGTTTCATTGTTTTCTCTTCACTCCCCTTTTCCTATTCTTCCTCCTCCTTTTCTTCATCCACGTTTCTTCTTCTTCTTCTTCTTCTTCTTCTTCCTTCTCCTTGTCCTACTCTTCCTCCTCTTCCTCCTGCTCCTCCTCTCTTCCTCCACCCCTCTTCTTCTTCCTCCTCTTCCTCCCCTCTTCTTCTCTTCCTCCTCCTCCACCTCTACTTATTCCTCCTCTTTTCTTCCTTCTCCTCCTTTTCTCTATCTCCTCCTCCTCCTTTTCTCTACCTCCTCCTCACCCTTCTTCTTCCTCCTCCTCTCTTCTTCCTCCTCCTCCTCCTCCGCCACCTCGTCGTCAGCACCTCCTCGAACATATGCATGTTCAAGTCACGTCTATATATAATGGCGCCATCCTCTAGACTAACTTCCTGGAAAATCATGAGAGCCATCGTGTCCTCGGTATTGATAATCAATTACACGCAAAATTCTTAGAGATTAGGCTGTCTATTTTCAGCGTGAGAATTAAAATTGTCCGTTAATGATAAATGTCCGTGAATGCTGATATACGCAGTTTAGTATGATTCTATATACGAATTATATGAACAATGACTGACTCCACGGATTGAAGTCTGTTTATTTACATTGTGGAATCGCTTTTACTCCGGTTATGTCAAATAGATCGTTTTAAGTCGATGCCAAATAATACTAACAATAATATTTATGAAGCTATCAATTACTTTAATGATACTACTATTGCCACTGGTAATAATAGTATTTACTGTGGAAACATAGCTCAGTCGTACCTAGTTAAATTAGGAATGAAACTACGTGAGATTTAAAAATTAGAAATGGATAATATGTTAGACTTTTTTCCCCTCTCTTGTCACTGAAATTGTTATAATTTCTTGGTACATTTACACAGAATGATGTATATACCCACGGAAGTATTTGCATGATAAGCTTCGGTGATCCTCGGCACGCAAGCCCACACGCAGACCACTAAGTACCCACGCAAGCACGCAAGCCACACGTTCGCCCAGGCATGCAACCACATACAGATAGACAGGCATACGTAGATACACATATACATATACACACTCTCGTATGTATTGAAATAGATTCATGTACATTTCTTCATATCTAGTTAGAGAAATTCACACTTACTTGTATATAAACGCAAGCACACTCATAATCCTTCATGAACACACACACACACACACACACACACACACACACACACACACACACACACAGCACAATTAACTGTTAATAGTCGTCACCAACAACACAAATTCACACCATACCACCACCACCACTCTGACCTCACACATACAATAAAAAAATTGAATATATTTTTTTCCTGTAATATTCTGTTTTTACCTTTTTTTTCGTTGTCATTATTTCCCCACATTTATTTCGTCATTATTTCTTTCCTTCCTGTTTTATTTTACCTTCCTTTATCTCTCTCTCTCTTTCTCTCTCTTCCGTTTTCTCTGTTTCTCTCCCTCCCTCTCTTCTCTCTCTTTATCTCTCTCTCTCCTTATCACTCCTCCATATCCATACGTCTTCCGAGCTTCTCCACGTTCTTAGATAGTCAATCAATTTCCCTCGAGTAGTCTGCAACACATCACCACACCCACCACCACACACTCTACCACACCACCACACTCTCTACCACACTCTACCACCACACCCACTACCACACTCTACCACCACACCCTCTACCACACTCTATATACGACGCCAGTAAGCACTACCACACCACCACACATTATTATGGTCTACCACACTCACATTATACCACACACACACACACAATACCACATCATAACACATCACCACACTTTCTACCACACCATTACGCATTCTGCCACATCATCATGCACTCTGCCACACTATCATAGTCTCTACCACACTACCACAGATATACCACATCACCATACCCTGACACCATATTATGACGCCACATCACCATACTTCCACTTCACCACATATCATTTTGTCACACCACAAATACAATCAACACACTATCATAGTCTCTACCACACCACCACACACTACACCTTGACAATATAATACCACGAAATCACGACACCGCTGTATTGTCACCTTTCTTTCCTACCACACCCCTCACACTACCCCCACACTACTCCCCCCACACTACCCCCACACTACTCCCCCCCACACCACTACTATACTCACCCATCACACCAACACACCTCACAAACACCATTCCTCCTACCTAACACCACCACTCCACCACACCAACCTCCTTCCCACCAACACTACACACATCCACCACTCCCACTTTTTACCACTCTCTCCTTCTCCCCCCTCCTCCTCCTCCCCCCTTACTGCCACTCTTTACCACACTCTATCTCCGCCCATTCCCCGCACTTAATCAATCAAAACGCTTCGTCTTAAATTCGTAAAATTAGTTTGGGGGCGGAGGTGGGAGGGGGTGGGGGGGCTGCTCCGGACGCCATTATTGTTGTGATTTATTACCAGGCAGGAGAGGCGGTGGTGCCACACGTCTTAGGTTTACATTGTTGAGGAGGAAGAGGCGGTATTGCCACGTCTAGTGTCTAAACTGTTTTGAGGAGATAACTTAATGTTTAATTTTGATTTTTTCTCTGGTGAAACAGAGATAACGCCCCAACGTCTAATGTAATTTATCATCCTGCTGGGATACACTGGTGCCACGTCTAATGTTTACTCTGGTAGCGGTGGTGTCAGGTCTGATGTCTTCATTAAAAACTTGTTTACACCACTAAAAATTTTCTTCATTTTTTTTACATTGGAGACAAAACACTGTGCCTTGGGTAAAGTGTAAGTGAGAGTAAAATATAATCTAGTTCATATTGGTGACCAGGAGCAGCGAGGCCACGAGGAGTGTTTACATTGGTGCAGGGAGACAGTGTTGCCATGACAAGTGTTTACACTGGTGAGGTGGTGACAGTGTTGCCATGACAAGTGTTTACATTGGTGCAGGGAGACAGTGTTGCCATGACAAGTGTTTACATTGTTGAGGGGAGACAGTATTGCCATAAAAAGTGTTTACATTGGTGAGGGAAGACAGTGTTGCCATGACAAATGTTAAAACTAGTGACGGGAGACAGTGTTGCCATAACAAGTGTTTACATTGGTGAGGGAAGACAGCGTTGCCATGACAAGTGTTTACATTGGTGAGGGGAGACAGTATTGCCATAACAAGTGTTTACATTGGTGAGGGAAGACAGTGTTGCCATAACAAGTGTTTACATTGGTGAGGGGAGACAGTATTGCCATAACAAGTGTTTACATTGGTGAGGGAAGACAGTGTTGCCATAACAAGTGTTTACATTGGTGAGGGGAGACAGCGTTGCCATGACAAGTGTTTGCATTGGTGACGGGAGACAGTGTTGCCATAACAAGTGTTTACATTGTTGAGAGGGGAATAATGTTGCCACATCTAATGTTTACACTGGTGGGGGGAGACAATCACATGTTTACACTGATAAAGGGAGGCGACTGTTTACATTACTGATGGCGGACAGACTGCCTTCTCCCCCATCACCTCATATAACTTACACTCAAACGTAAGACAAAGTTAATAACACACGTAAAAGATTATAAACCTTCACATTCCACGAAAGAAAAAGAAGAAGAAATAATATAGTGAACGCGGACCGTCATCCCAGCGGCCAAGTCAACTGTGTGGACTTTGGTAAGGAGTGTCCACAGTGTTGGAACAAGGAAACCAATCGTGTTTATCCTCCTGGCTCAGTATATCTTCTAAAAAAATCGATGTTTGACGTTATCTACTTGTGTCTCTGGGAAGGTTTGGTGGAATTTGTTGTAAAATGTCGATGTTCCGTCAAAAATGTTGGCGGTAAACTACACGTCTATTTTTTTCCCTTTTAACCTTGTAGATATTTTTGTGCGGTTTTAATGGAAATATTTTACTTTTGAGGTTAAATAAAAATTGAAAACCAGTATTATTTATACAATGAAATAGCTACTTTATTAATTTAACTTCGTATCTAATATTAATTTACTACTATTTGTTAATTTTACTTTTTTGTGCAACTGTCTGAGTGATAACATTCTCAGGGTTAAATTTAAAGTTATTGAGAATCTGTCTAAGACAACACTGAAGTCAGACCATACTTTTAAGAATCTCCTTTAAAAATTGATTATTCTTGTACATCATCTACTCTATAGGAACATCTGTACGTGGGCGTTATGGCTGTTACTAAACCTTGCCTCCAACGTAAAGTTATCTAATTATACTAAATAACTAGTTAAGACTTGAACTATAGGCTGGGAGTCAGACCCTGTTTTTAATATACCAACTCATATATTATCTACTAAGTTTACTATATCTCGTCTCTAGTAACTGTGTATGGGAGTACTTGAGAGACTAACACATACCTTGAGGTTAAAGATATTATATTAACCATTAACAGGTACTGAGATTCAAGATATGACGTGTACAGTGTGTTGTATCATCTATGTACAGCCAATCCAAAAAGTATCGAGACCCCAGGCGTCCGAAAGAATATGAAACATCAGACGAAGACCAACCCAACCAATACATGGACGTGTCTCAGGTTATCGCTCGTTTTCTGTCCCATCGCACCCTGGGGTCACGATGCTTTTTGGAGTGGCAATAAAATACTGGAAAACCCACATACAAAAAGTAAAAGATTCCTACTCTTTGGTCAGAGACATCAGTTATGAAGTTTATTTATAGATCAATATTAAGTAATTGCTCTTTTATCATAGCATTATCTCTATTAATTTCAATGTATTAATTTTCTTTGATGTGTACATTAGGAAATTGAAAGTAGTGCTTGGCAGGACAGGACATGGCAAATAGCCTTTATAATACAGCGCTGCCTTCAAGATAGCTCTCAGCCCCCAGAGTCTCAACCATATCAATACTGCTGCTGTTACTCGCTTTGTGTCTGTGTAATTCTGACTAAAATAACAGCAGGAAGAGTTCACGTAGTCCAAAGTGGAGTGAAGGAAAGCGCTGTATAAGGTTATAGGGTGTAAAAATGAACGGAGGAATTACTGGTAGACAGCTTAGTATGGAAGATTAATGGTAGGGAAGGTAGAGGAACGAGGGGGGCCTTAGATGAGCTGGAAAGATTCGGTGATTTGATTTTTTTTAACAAGTGTGGTGGAGGGTTGAAGGTAGTAGGAACAGAGACATACATTGTTAGGAATGTTAATAATTCAAGATTTGTCATATTCTTTTGATTCCTTTTTGTAATTTGTATTTTTAATGTTTTTTATATTTTTATTCTTTTGTTTATCTTTATTATGATAATTGATATTTTTATTAATTTTATTTTTTATATTAATTAGTGGGTTTTTTTTAATATTCGGTTTTATTTATTTTATTTTTCTGATTTTTTTTTATTTTTGTCAGTTTTTTTTTCTAATTTCTCTCAACATTTTATTTTCAAATTGTTTTCATCAAATTTATTTTCCTGTTTTTGCTTTTATTCATCTATTAATTTCATTTGTTTCTTCTTGTTTAATTGTATGTTTTTTTCTGTGTTTCTTTATTGTTTAATCGAGTTTATTTTTCTTAGTTTCATCTTTTTACTAATTTAATTTAATGTATTTCTATCGATCTTTTTTTTTAACATTTTCAGTTTATTTTGATCAAATATATTTTTAATTTAAGATTATTTCTCTTGTTGTTTTTTATTAACTTGTTGTTATTAATATACTTTTGCAAAATATATTTTCATTAATTACAGGTACATTTTTTTACCTTTATCTGTAGAGGATGGAGGGCCACCACACACCTGCAGCATCGCCAAGACTATTCCAGTGGAGGGGAAGCAGTGTTGCCAAATTATTAACTCGGCTTAACTAGGTGAGGGGAGGTAGTTTTGCCAGATTACCACCATACCTAAACAGGGCGAGGGGAAATGAGGTGAAACTTTTCTCTGCTTCCCCCTTTTTTTCCAAATTATTATCATACCTTTACTAGGCGAGGGGTTTGCAGGGTTGCCAGAATATCATCAGACCTAAATTGGAATAGGGAGAAGCAGCGTTACCAATTGAATATCAGACCTCATCCGGGAGAGGAGTAAACACTGATGCCACGTCATTATTTACTGTACCTCAGTGAGAGGGGAGAACAGTAGTGCCAGATCCCTTCGGTTATCTTATCCCTTTACTCATTCATCTCTTTTTATAACCAATAATAATAATAATAATAATAATAAATTCCAATAATAATAATAATAATAATTCCAATAATAATAATTCCAATAATAATAATAATAACAATAATAATAACAATAATAATACTAATAATAATAATAACAATAATAATAATAATAATAATAATAATAATAATAATAATAATAATAATAATAATAATAATAATAATAATAATAATAATTTAAACTAAAATTAAGATCTGCTTAAGTATTAAACTTAAAAATTATTTAACACAGAAGAAAAGAATAACTGAGAACTTGGCGTCAGGCGAGCGTTGAGTTTACATTAAAACTTAAAGTAGAAAAAATAATAATAATGACTTTCCCTGCCGGCGTCATTCGGAAGTTCACTCGGTTTTAGTTTATTTATTTATTTTTTTTTTAACTTTACATAAACCTAAAATATAGATCTTTTAGTGCTTATTCTCATCAAGGTCGATAATTGCAGCACTGATTGAAGGCTGTTTTAAATAATCATTTCAAGATAATATAGTGAATAGTGAAGATAATAAAGTGATGTTAAATTGACTACTGGGATGGAAATTTTTTAACGATTATCACAAAATGGCTGAAAAAAATAACATCCTTATTTTAGTTTTTTTTTCACAGGTTTATTACTCATCATTTTCTTAGAAGCCTCAGCTGACTGGCCCAGGTAGCGGAGGTTACCTGGTAAATAAACCCTTAAATAAAGATTAATTAATCACCCTCCCACACCAACACACCTGAGCATGAAGATTCGAATTCTTAATGATTTGTACATGAAGACAGGATTCTCGTGGTTAGGTTAAGTCTGATTTCCCGAGGTGCTCTTTCAATTGATCTACGTATGTTAAATCTCTATACGCTAAGCCTACTTTAGCCAAATACAGAATCACAAGGATTCATACGTTTAGAGTCTCAAAGTCATACGCAAATTCTGTATTATGAAGGATTTTGTGCGTTAAATGTGCGTATGTTGTGTTTATATTATTAATTATTATTACGCTTTGTTTGGTTTATATCTGCTTCTGTTAGATCGAAATTCTCAAAGATTCTTACGATAAAAAAAAATCAAAGGATTCTAAACTCGCTATTTTTTTTACATAAGTGGGGTTGAAATATGTAGCTATTTAATCTAACTTTTATGAAATCTGGGTGTAAATTTTCATGTGCTGTGTGTGTGTGTGTGTGTGTGTGTGTGTGTGTGTGTGTGTGTGTGTGTGTGTGTGTGTGTGTGTGTGTGTGTGTGTGTGTGTGTGTGTGTGTGTGTGTGTGTGTATGTTATAAAGTTGTTAAATGTATGTATATACCCTGTATGTATGTATGTACTTTAGGAGCCAAGATGGAAATAGGTGTATGTGGGCAGCCCAAGTAAGTGTGGATGTGTGTGGGTGGCCCAAGTAAGGTGTGTATGTATGTGGGTAGCCCAAGTAAGTGTGGGTGTGTGTGGGTGGCCCAAGGTAAGTGTGGATGTGGGTGAGGAGACAAAAGAAAAACAATTACAGTATGTGCTTCCAACAGCTGTCCATTTCTGAGAACAATTGTGACATTAAACTCAGGTAACACTCCTGTGGTATTCATTCAGTGAGAGAGAGAGAGAGAGAGAGAGAGAGAGAGAGAGAGAGAGAGAGAGAGTGTGTGTTCTAAAAAATAACAAGATAACCATCAATCGATATTATCCAGGAAAAATAACACTTATTATCTAATTATTATACAACAAATCATTACACCTTTTTTTGGTGATATATCATTTTAATGTTTGTCTCTGCTAAAGTTAATTATCAGATAACAATAACGAGTCACTTAACCGTAATGCACAATGGGGAAACATTACACACACACACACACACACACACACACACACACCACTTAAGAGTAGTGGATGATAATGATCATGGCTGAAAAATTACTTGTCCTAGATGATGTTCTGATGTAATGAATGAGCATAATTATGTCCCCTGTGATGTTGGTTGTATGTTATGTTTCGGTATTAAGTGCCTCGATGGCGCAGTAGGCAGCGCGTGAGTCTCATAATCTCAAGGTCGTGAGTTCGATCCTCACTCGGGGCAAAGATTTTGCGGCGACCGGTCAGCATATTCGCCTCCCAAGCGAGTGGACCCGTGTTCGATCCTTGGGCTGGATGAAACTATGGGTAAGTTTCTTTACGCCATTTGCCGCTGTCTACACAGCAGTATTTGGGGACCTGGGACGGTATACACAAAACTTTTAAGGCCCTTAAAAGTACTGTTAAGTTAAAAGACCTCGGGAGCACTGTTAAGTCCCGTAATAGTCGTCTGTTGGTTGATACCCTGGCGAACCAACACAACATCAGCGTTAGGTCAGGTCACCTCCTAACCTAACTTAACTAAAAAAAGTTAGGTTAGGTTAGGTTACCTGACCTAACAGGCTACGTCCTAACCCCCTATCATAACTAAAAAAAGTGATTTGCCCCAAAGATAAATGTCAGAATCATCTAAAACGGCAAGAAAACTAGCGAAAAAATAATTTTTCACGTGAATAAAGGTGATGGCTGGTTAACGAAACGAGAGCGACGCTGCGTGTCACCATAACATCAAATTGGGACTTCGAAAAATTCGTGTCTTTACAACTAATATATCGCGATTATTGCGTTTATTTTTGGAATGCGCTGCTTAATTCAATTGTATTCTTTCGTTACTCGGTGAGATCTACTAAATGGTGAGAAAAAAATCGTAAAAAGGTGATGGGTTGATAACGAAAAATAACCCTATCTTTTTGTCTTTATTATTCAGGAAAGCCTTCAAGTGGCCATTCAATATTAACTTTTTCTCTTCACTGGCATCCACCAATAATAAATTCTGGTCCGCTGTCCAGTTGGGCTTCCTATTCTTTCGTGGGGATGAGACTTCCATTTCCTCAATAACATGTTTGTTTACAAACAGCACGGCAAGGAAAAGCCACCGATCACTATCCTTGGTTAATAAATCCTCCTTCAAACGGCATAGATTAGATTTTTCTTTTTTTAATGAGCAAAATGTAGATAAATGTAAATATTGAAATTAATCTTCATAATTTTATTGAGGTTATTCAGCCATAAGACCATTTTAAATGATGAACTCCTGCTATCTTTAACGCTGTTTAGCGGTACTTAACAACTAGCAGCACAAACACACTATTTGTGCGGTAAAAGTTTGCTAGTTAAGCTTTGTGTATAACTTTTAAGTTTTACTGCTAGCTAACTACTATTATGTCATTAGCATAAAAGTTTTGTGTACTCGTATACGGGCCCAGGATGTTAATCGATTTGCAGATCGTGTTCCGGGAAATGGTTAGCCAGTGCAGTTGCGAGTTGTCCGGTCTTCTCGGACTGTTCCTTGACACTGGGTCATGCAAGTCGCTAACTCAGGGTGTGGTTGTTGTGTTGGCAACAGCTTCTACAGTCTACACCTTAAATTCACGCATAGGTGGCCCTTGGGCCGGCCATCCTAGGACACGAGGATAACCATTTTTTGTATGTATGTATGTATGTATGTCTCTTTTCCTTGGTGTGTGCGTGTGAATGCATGTGTGTACGTGTGTGTGTGTGTGTGTGTTTATATGTGCGTATATATGTGCATGTGTGTGTATATGTGAATGAAAGTCGACAGTCGCCGAAAGGAAAACCTACATTGTCCTGTATAGCATTATCATATATTATTTTCTGTGTCATTAACGTTGAGTCACACACACACACACACACACACACACACATACACACATTCACTCACCATCAATACCAAATGAAGGGACATTAGAACACACACACACACACACACACACACACACACACACACACACACACACAGTTGGTTCATCACATGCAAGAGTGTCATCTGTCATCAGGATTCCCGCAGAAACTCCTTGCATCCATATATATCATCTGAAACACTAGACAGTACATACTCGGTGGAGAGAGACGTGAAAAAAAATCGATATGAATCAAACGAAAAAAATAAATAATAAATAAAATATATTATAAAACCAAAAATATGGAAACAAAATTAAATAAAATTAAATAAAAACCAGGAAAAAAAATGAGAACGAAAAGAAATGGAAAGAATAATATTGAAAACTCGTAAAAAAAAAAGTTAATAGCTTTCCAATTGCCAACTTTTCCACTTTGTCATCAGCATTTCCACACTCGACACATTTGCCACCTAAAAAAAAAAGAGTAAAATACCTCGGTGATGTTGGGACTGAAATTTCTGTATTTTCCCATAAATAACATAAAATACTTAATTGTGCTGTATCGTACTGTAGTTTGTAGCGTCCACTCCCAGTATAGGTTTAGGGGGGTGGTTTGAGGGTGTGGTCGGTGGTAACTGTGGTGGTTAGGGCGGGTTGTGGTGGTAAAGGTGGGTTGTAGTTGTGGTGGCAAAAGGTGGGTTGGTGTGGGTGGTAGTTGTGGTGGTAAGGTTGAATTGGTGTGGTTGTGGTGGGTGGTAGCTGTGGTGGTAAGGTTGAATTGATGTGGTTGTGGTGGGTGGTAGTTGTGGTGGTAAGGTTGAATTGGTGTGGTTGTGGTGGGTGGTAGTTGTGGTGGTAAGGTTGAATTGATGTGGTTGTGGTGTAGTTAGGTTGAAAGTGGCTGGGTGTGCTTTGCTCAACTCCTCCTCCCAACCACTACTTCTCCTCTCTCTCTCTTCCCTCCTCCCCCATCCCCTTCCTCATAATCCTCCACCTCCTTTCCACCCTCTCTTTCAACCCACACCTCTCCTTTCCTCTCTCACTCCCCTCCTACCACTCCCTCTCCCACACCCCACTCCCTCTCCCACACCCCACTCCCACGTGATTGATGGGATGCTCCAGGAGGATTGTGGTGGGAGCATTTTAATATTGTGGTCCACGGGGTCGGCTTTAGGTTAAGGATTTCTGTGACGGGATGCAGGGGGAGGGGGAGGGTGTTCTCCTGACGAGGGCCGATCCTTCAGGGCGCAGATAGGATCCCTGTGATGAGAATGGGATCCTTTTGACGGCGAGAGATTCCCACAAATGGTTAAAACGGGAGGGGGAGGGGGAGAAGATGAAGTGGGGGAGGGAGGTGGGAGATGAAACGTATGGGAGTAGAGAGCGGCTTCATAGTGTGCTATGGCGTTACTATGGTGGTGGTAGGGGTGGTGGTGGTGTAGATTGTAGGGGTGGTGGTGCTGGTAGGGGTGGTGGTGGGAGTGGTGGTGGTGGGTAGGGGTGATATTAGGAGTGGTGGTGGTGATGTAGGGGTGGTGGTGGTGGTGGTGTGGTGGGGTAGTTATGTTATGAGTGGTGGTGGTGGTGGTGGTTGAGGTTCTAGTAGTGGTAGTTCTAATTTCCATAAATTATAGAAAACGGGAAATGAAATTAGACGAGAAATGAAGAAAAAAAATCCAAGTGCTTAGAGATGGGCAACCAATTAATACTCGTGGTGAGGAACTAAAGCCAATCCCTCTTCTATGATAGCTGAAAGATCCATCAATAAACTCTACGTAAACAACAACAACAAAGTAAACAACAGAATTAATTTAGTAACATATAAAGAGACATTTAAATTTATTGTTGCTAAATATATTATTATGAATCCATTGAATATTTGGAAACACATTACAACTACTAGACTTTACCCTCCATCCCACCCCATCCCACCCCATCCCACCCCACCCCACCCCACCCCACCCCTTACTCCCACCCCACCCCACTCCCCATCTCATCTCACACCCTCACTCCCACCCCTGTTCCACTGCACCCCACTCCCTACTCCCCATCCCACTCCCACCCGACCCCAGCCTAGGTAAAATGGGTGACGTGTACATCACCTATGATCTAAACTTGTTACCTCTTCAAGACTGTTGAGGGGAGGGAATATAGTGACCATGTTCGTATGTTCTGTGACTGGAGACGGTGGATTGGTATGTGTTTTGGTTTACCTAATCCTTTGCCTCTTGCCTTCTTAAAAAAAAAAAGAAGAGTTATTTGAGACGAGTATCCGGAAGCTTCCTGGATTAGGGTTCTTTGGGGGCCATGTCCGCGGAGATACATGAATGTGTTTTGTTCTTGTTTTGAGTCGACAGGATCAAGTGAAACGAAAAGGGGAAGCGTACAGGTAGCGGGGATATGATTTGGATGGGATGGGATAAAAGTGGAACAGGAAGAGAGGGAAGATAGCTTAGAGGAGGAAGAGGAGAAGAGGAGGAAGGGATGTAGAAAGAGGAAAAGAAAAGCTTGTAAAGAACTTTGAGGAAGGACGAGAAAGGAGGGGTGATATAAGCGGATGAGTAGGAAAGGGAGAGGTGGAGAGAGAGAGAGAGGGAGACGGAGGGGAAAGATGGAGAAAGAGGGGATAAGAGGGGAGAGGGAAGAGAGAGTTAAATAGGTTGAAAGAAACGATGATAGAGGAGAGAGAATGTTGAAATCTAGGGAGAGAGAGGGGAAGAGAGAAGGAGGGAGTAGGAGGGAGGGAGACAGGAGGACCAAGTAACACTCCAACATTAAATGACAAATACATTTTTTCCTGTCAGTGCCTCCCTCCTTCACCTCCCTCCCCCTCTCTCCCTCCCTCATTATTTACCCCATCACACCCTCCCTTCCTCCCTCCCTTCCCCCCCTCCTCTCTCATCTCACCTCACTCCCACCATTCTTCACCTCCTCTTCCCTTCACCTTCCTCCTACCATCCTACTTCCTTCCCTTCCCCCTACTTACTTTCCATCCTCCTTTCCTCCTTTCCTACCTCACTTCTCTCCTTCCCTGCCTCACTTCTCTCCTTCCCTCACTTCTAACATTCTTCCCACGCCAGAGAGAGAGAGAGAGAGAGAGAGAGAGAGAGAGACAGAGAGAGAGACAGAGAGAGATGTGAGAAAACGCCCGGAAGGAGTAATAAAGAGGGGAGATATCTGTAAATAATTAAGAGGAATAGAGAGAGGTTAGGAACGAAAGAGGGAATGGAGGAGAGAAGATTAAAAGAAAAGACATCCATAAACAAGACATAAGACATAGAGCTAGAATAGACTGCAAAGAAAGGAAGTGGAAACAGAAAACGACGAATATAGATAAAACACATATAAGCGAATAATCAATAAAGAGTAAGGATGGAGAATTATAGAGAAGGGAAAGGGAGGAGAGAAAAGAAGGAACGGAAAGGGAGAAGAGAAAGGAGGGTAAGGGAAAGGAAGGGGAAATGGAAAGGAAGGAGGAATGGAGAGAATTGAGGGGTGGAGAGAAGGAAGGGAAGGAAGGGTGGAGAGAAGGGAGGAAAGGGGTGTATAGACAAGAGAAACTCGGAGGAAGGGTTCAAGGGGGGAGCCTAACACTCAAGAAATATGTCCTCCTTAGATTACCATGTCAAGTCTTAACTAAATCCTTAATGTTTGTGACGGTAATGACTATGTGTGTGTGTGTGTGTGTGTGTGTGTGAATACACACACACACACACACACACACACACACTCAATTACCACATTTTTAAACCTAGCTTTGGACAGGAGGCGATAGAACATGACTGGGTGGTGAGGGAGGTGAGGGGGTAGGGAGGGAGGTTAGGGGGTGGTAGGGAGGGGGAGGTGAGGGGTAGGGAGGGAGGTGAGGGGTAGGGAGGGAGAAGGTGAGGAGGGCAAAGAAAGGGGAGGGGAGGTGAGGGGTAAGGGAGGGAGGTGAGGGTAGGGGGGAGGCACAGATGGCCCTCAACGTATATTGTGTTCGACACCTACGTTCATCATGTACTGACGGCGTTCCTTGTCGATCTCCGTCACTCCCCCTCCCTCACTCCCCCTCCGTCACCCTCACGTTCTCTTGGCCGAATTTTTCAGTTAGATTATACACACGAATTATACCTATGATGCGTTTGTGGGTTAATTACAATCAATTATCCATTCATTGGTGGTATGAATGTCTTTTAACTTACAAGTGACTGATTGATTGTGATTAATTAGCATGATTCATTTTTTTCCGGCCTGAATGACGTATTTTTGTTGTTTATATGACCTTTATTTTTGTAGCTGGTGTGTAAGACGTATTTAAGGGAGTTATATTTCAGGGTTCCCAGTAGACGAGGAAGCCAATAAGGTCTGGTCATTTGTCGACTGCAGGCTACGAGTCTGTCTGCTAACGTCTCTCTCTCTCTCTCTCTCTCTCTCTCTCTCTCTCTCTCTCTCTCTCTCTCTCTCTCTCTCTCTCTCTCTCTCTCTCTCTCTCTCTCTCTACCTCTTCCTTCCTCCATCATTCTATATCACTCTCACCTTCTTGCTCCTCCATCTCCTCTTTCTTTCTCCACCTCTTCCTACTACATCTGCATCTACATCTCTTTCTCTCTCCGTCTCTCCCCCCCTCTCTCTCTCTCTCTCTCTCTTCACCTCCTGCTCTTCCCTATTTATTCATCTCTCTCTCCTCTCCACCATCTCTTTCTCTCCTCCTCCTCTTGCCAGCGTCAAACACAGGATCAGACACTTGTGCCGTCTTTGATCTTGTCAATACCGACACAGGGCGGGAGGCGGTGCTATTGACGTTTCTTCCTATCTAGAAACTGTTTTATAGAGTTCTGGTTCTCTTGATGTCTCTTGTCTATACCTGCCTACCTACCTGCCTGCCTACCTCTTACCTACCTACCTACCTGTCTCTTACCTGCCTGCCTGCCTACCTCTCACCTACCTACCTACCTGTCTCTTACCTACCTGCCTGCCTACCTCTTACCTACCTACCTACCTGTCTCTTACCTACCTGCCTGCCTACCTGCCTACCCCTTCCTCACTCCCCATCTCCCTTTGTCCTGCCCAAATGACCCTCTCTTATCTTTTCACTTTTCGTTTTCATGTTCTTTTATTTATTCTTTTATTGTATATATATTTTTTTTCTATTTTTCTTTTTATCTCTTTTTTCGTCATTTTGTCTGTCTCTCCTACTCACTGACCCTTTCATCTTTTTTTTCTTTGAATATGTGTTTTTCTGTTATTCATCGCTTTATTTGTTATTTCTTCTTCTTCTCTTTTTATCTCAGTTTATTTAATAGTTTTATTTTTTATCCTGTTTTTTTTTGCTTACCATATTTATCTAATTTTGTCCTATTCTCTCTTTTATTTATTTTTTTTCCTTCTATTCTGTTTTTATCAGCTATCTAATCTTGTTTTCCTGTTTATTGTACTGTATATTATTTTCTTTATTTTTTCCTTGTTCGTTTCCTCGCGTTTGTGTGTGTGTGCGTGTATATGTTTGTATGTGTGTATGAGTGTAATGTGTATGTGTGTGAATGTGTATGTCTAACTGCATATGTATGTGTGTGTGTGTGTGTGTGTGTGTGTGTGTGTATGTATGTGTGTGTGTGTGTGTGTGTGTGTCTTTACTTCCACAAACCAAACACACAAACACTACCAATATCTCGTGAAAGAGCCCAACAAAACACCAATAGACCCAAACAGCGAGAAATAGGAAGATAGCCGGAATGAAGAGAGAAGTGAGAGTGTAGGAGGTAATGAAAGGAGACAAGAGGAGAGGTGATGAGAGAGAGGGAGAGACAAGTGAGGGAAGGGTAGGGGGAGGGGAGGGGAGGGGTCAATATAGAGGTATCACACTGGAAATAATTGCTTTAAAGGCGCCTGATGGAACACACACACATATGAGAGATCCTTAATGAATGATTTCTGTAATGATTGGCTTCAAACACTTGTCTCTCTCTCTCTCTCTCTCTCTCTCTCTTTTATTCGTCTCTTCTTCCTTCCTTCCTTTCTTCCTTCCTTCCTTCCTTCCTTACTCTCTCTTATTCGTCTCTCCTTCCTTCCTTCATCTCTGTCTCTCTCTCTCTTCTAACCTTTCCCTCCCCATTTCCCCATTTCTTCTTCAGCTAACCAACTCTCACCCACAAACCCTATTTCTCTTCCTTCCCACCCTCTCCTAACCTCTCCCTCTCCCTCTTCCCCCCTCTCCTCTCCTCCCCACTCCCTCCCCTCTCCTCCCCTCCCCTCCCCTCACAAACTATGGCCCTTGAGAGTGATGGAATATTCAGGTTCAGCTCGATAGTGTGTACACCAGACACTACATAACGCCCAGCTGGGATCCTCTCTCTCTCTCTCTCTCTCTGTCTCTTTTCGTCTCTGTTTATTCTCGTTTCTCTCATATTTCCTTTTTATCTCCCATCTTTCTCTCTCCTTCCGCCTCATATTCTATAATTTTTCTTCCCTTGTACCTTTCTCTTTTACTCTTATTTCTCCTATCCCTCTTTTTTCTTTCGTTTCTCCTCTCTTCTCTTTCTTTCGTTTCTCCTCTCTTATCTTTCTTTCTTTTCTCCTCTCTTCTCTTTCTTTCGTTTCTCCTCTCTTCTCTTTCCTCTCCTTCTTCTCTCTTCTCTTTGTTATTCCACTTCATTCCCTCTCCTCTTTCTCTCTCCCCCTTCTCCAATATAATTCAAATGTAATTAATAAACTCTACGGTAATCCAACTTCCGAACTCCGTCATAATGCGTCGCTGCACGTCTTAACTAGTCGCCATACGTCGCCACACGTCACCATCACCCATCGTCACACGTCACCTCACATCGTCACGTCACGTCACACATCACCTCACATCGTCACACGTCACCATTCTATAATATAATGTTTTAAGATTACAGGTTATTATGTTCTAAAGGCCTATCACAAAGTCATACATACATACATACATACATACATACATACATACATACATACATACATACATAACCTTGCCAGATGTTACCTGTGTCCTCAACCCAATTTTGGCCCCGACTTACATCACCAGAGACGGGGAGGGGGGGGGGAGGGGTGTTATTCTCACAGGTCTTGTCTCATTCACTACGTTACGTTAATCACTGTCACCTTCTGTTATTAATCGTCGTCTCGTGTCTGTTACGGTAATTTAACACTTCGCTTACTATTACCCTCTATTAATCTTCCTATTTTTTGGTTTAATATACTTAGAGGCTTGTACAGTATATAGTAAAATTATTTCTCTTGAGTAGGAATTAAAGACAGTGTTTGGTTTTACTACAGTCTTGGTGTAATTTCGACGCCATATTGGGCTATTATTTTGTCTTAGCTTAATGTGAATTAATTTAAAGGGAAAATTAACCATATGATCTTATAAGGAATTGTCTCTATCGTATATTATTCATGATTTTATTCACATATTTCACACTAATGTTTATATATCGTCATTTTCTTCCAGATGTTATAATTATTATTTATTATTTATTCATATTTTTTTAAGTATCGAATTATCTTATCTCTCAAGTCTACGTCAACAGTGATTAATATCTATGTAGTCTCATCTCTCTAGTTGGTGCCTGCAGTGTCTCTTACCTCTATTAACATGATATATATAACAGTGAGTCATATCTCTTTAAGTATATAGAGTGAGTTATCTCTCTATCGACAACAGGGGCTATATATCTCTCCAGCTGACGGTCCGTGGGTGTCTCTTGCGTCTCTCCACTTCCCTCTTGGTAGTCAATTGGTCCCCTGACGTGCTCCACTAAGGGGGGGGGAGGGGGTAAAGGGGTGGTGGAGTGGTGGGGACAATTTGGGCAATGGTTCAATTACAACTGGTTCAATGTGTGTGTGTGTGTGTGTGTGTGTGAACGAAGGGGGGAGGAGGAGAAAGAAGAACAGGAGAAGGAAAAGGAAGAGGAAGAAGAACAGTAGAAGGAGGAGGAAGAAGAACAGGAGGAGAAGGAAGAAGAAGAAGAACAGGAGAAGGAAGAGGAAGAAGAACAGTAGGAGGAGGAGGAAGAAGAACAGGAGGAGGAGGAAGATGGAAGGAAGAGGAAGAAGAACAGGAGGAGGAGGGAGGAACAGGAGGAGGAGGAAGATGGAAAGGAAAGAGTAGGAACTCCAGCACCTGCTTGCCCTCTTGATGATGGCCTCGCTGACACACACACAAATGGGATGACGTCTGTGTCTGTGGAGTTGGCTCTTTCGGTGTGTGTGTGTACGTCTGTGTGTGTGTGTGTGTACGTGTGTGTGTGTGTGGGTGTGTTTGTACGTGTGTGTGTGTGTGTGTTTGTACGTGTGGATGTGTGTGTACGTGTGGATGTGTTTGTACGTGTGTGTGTGTGTGTGTGTGTGTGTTTATATATATGTGTGTGTGTGTGTGGGGAACGGCTGAGGTTTGGTGGAAGTGGGTGGGATTCGTTTTCTGTTTTTCTTTGTGATTTGGGTCATGTTTGATAGATATTGTTGGAACTTGTTTTGTGTGTGAGTGTGTGTGTGTGTTTGATTTGGGGTTATATAATGGTTGAAAGATAGTAATGGGAATTATTATTATTATTATTATTATTATTATTATTATTATTATTATTATTATTATTATTATTATTATTATTATTATTACTATTATTCCTGTCTTTATTATCATTATTTCTTTTTCTTTACAGCATGCGACGTGTAATTGACAGCGACCTATGAACCCCAGAACACTGTCACAGGAGGCGAGGAGAGGACGAGAAGTACTGACTAACCTAGAAACTTGAGCAGTGATTGGGAGAGATAAAAGGAAGGTGAAGGGAAAATAAAAGAAGAGGAGGAAAGAGGAACATATGCACAAGATAAAATAGCAAAGAGAAGGAAAACAGGAAGATATGAGAAATGAAGAAATGGAAGAAAAGGATAAATAGAGAAGGGAAGATAATGCAGGAGAAGAAATAATCGAAGAAGAGGAAAAGTACACGGAGAAGAACAGTAAAGGGAGGAGGAGGAGGAAGAAGAGTAGGAAGAAGATGCGACAGTCTGAATAGCATCAAGTTAACTCACATTAATGCTAAGTTAAAAATCCTCTTGATCTGAGATGTTTTTTCTCTTAGCACGAGGTGAATCCCGACTCGAATTCAGCTTAAACAAAAACACGAGTACAGTCAAGCTGCATTGGAAAGCTGACACTCTGTCTTCAAGAGTACTAGATCCTGTATTGCTGGATGAGGACACTACACCCTGGACGAGGACACTACACCCTGAACGAGACACTACACCCTGGACGAGATCTGAAGGGAGGTAGGTTAGGTTAGGTTAGGTGAAGTGACTTTGTTATCGTAGTATCGGAGGCTTATTAAGTATTATTTATTTATTTTTCCATAATTATCATAGGCCTATGTTATCAATTTCTGTTTACATTTATCAATAATTTACACATAGACGAACCCCAAGACACGTAGTTATAAGAATCACCTATACATATCTGTTACATGTATACATAACTAAGGAATATGTATTAATATATACATACATGTCCCCAGGTAACAGCTCACCACTACTGCCTGGTCGGAAGTGGTGTGGAAAAAATGCAGAGGGGGAAAAATATATCTGTGTTTACCATAAAGATATTTCCCAGACTTGGCCACACTGCGTCTGGTTGTAGTCGTCGTCTTTTCTCTACTTCTTCAGGTGAGTCTTCTTATTCCTCCTGTCTCTCTCTCTTTTTTTTTCTCTACCTGCTTCTTAGTTGTGTTTTTAGATTTTTTTTTTTAGTGTTATCATATTTTAATTATTTAATTTCTTTGTCATCTTTCTTCTACTCTCTCTCTCTCTCTCTCTCTCTCTCTCTCTCTCTCTCTCTCTCTCTCTCTCTCTCTCTCTCTCTCTCTCTCTCTCTCTCTCTCTCTCTCTCTCCCATTACCACGTCCCTCATGTAAATAAAAGAAAGAATCGGGTGTTTTTTTTTCATAGTTTCTCGTAATGCCAAACAAATATCGACTCCCCTGACTCTCCCACTGTACACCCACCACCTAAATACTATCTATAGACCAGTCCAATGGTCGGCCTTTCCTGACCTGACTGATAAGGCAATGATTGGCGAGGGATATTGAGGGAATGAGACACTTTAGCTAATAGAAAAGGCCAATAAGAGATCCTAAATTACTTCAATGTGGTAGAAATGATCCCCCAGTGAGTGAGTCAGTGGGGGAGTGTGGCAGGATTTAGCGTTGATAGGACTCTGTGAAGGTCATTAACTACTGAAGGAGGCCGTGAAGGTCACCTCTCCCATCCTCAACACAGAAATAGCATCTTGGCGTCGTATATCCAGAGAGGAGGGGGAGGAGGAGGAGGAAGAAGAGGAGGAGAAGGAGGAGGAGGAAGAAGGGGAGGTATGGATAGATGGGGTTTAGGTGTAATGTCCAAACAGGTGTCTCAGTATCACAAACACGGCTGAGAATTGTGGCCGGTACCAGTGAGTAATTCGACTCTCTCTCTCTCTCTCTAATTCACTCATTTTCTCACACCCATTCACTTTCATTTACCCACTCTCTCTCTCTCTCTCTCTCTCTCTCTCTCTCTCTCTCTCTCTCTCTCTCTCTCTCTCTCTCTCTCTCTCTCTCTCTCTCTCTCTCTCTCTCTCTCTCTCTCTCTCTCTCTCTCTCTCTCAGTACAGGATCATATGACGTACCAATTCCCGCCGTTCCTGAGTCCTGTTTGTGTACTGTTCTCATTATATAATCATCTTACCATGGTCGTCTCCGTATCCTCAGGGCCTAATGTCTGTGTGAAGAAGATTGGTTAATGAGGTAATAATTAACCTTGATTTTGAGATCTTGTTTATGTTATTGATTCTGAAATATAAGCGTCTGTTTTGATGTTTGTGTACGTGTTCTAAGAGAGTGGTTTGGGGTATACTATTATTATTTCCAGAATTACCTGTACCTGTATTTTAATTTGTACGTGTATATGATTAGTATGTGTGTATGATTATGGTATTAAAATCACCGTATATGTATTATGTATCTTATAAATTGATTGTAATGACCCTGGGGAGGGGTGGGGGGAGGTGCTGTCGTGTTTATTTGAAAGTTCACCTCACCTGTGTGCCTTTGTTAGTGTCATTAATCCATTGGCAGGTCCCCCCAGGTGTGGCTTTGTCTGGCGGCATAAACTGATGATACCATCTGGTCTGTGTCTCACCTCCTGAATTCATTGTTCATGGAAAGTCGTGTTACCCTGTGTGTGTGTGTGTGTGTGTGTGTGTGTTTCTATCTGGTCATCCATTCATGTATTCAACAGTGTGTATCTTTGTTTATCTCTATTTTCTCCTTTCGCTACCTTCCTAAGTTCTCCCTCTCCACCTCTCTCCCTTCTTATGTCATCCCTCTCCTCTCACCTCTTCCTCCCTCCCCTGCATCTCCTTCACCTCTCCCTCCTCCATCTCCCTCTCCCTCCCTTCCTCCCTTCCATCTCCCTCCTCCCTTCCTCCCTTCCATCTCCCTCTCCTCCTTCCTCCCTTCCATCTCCTCCTCCCTTCCCTTCCATCTCCCTCCTCCCTCCCTTCCTCCTCCTTCCATTCTCTCCTCCCTTCCTCCCCTCCATCTCCCTTTCCACCTCTCCTCCCTCCCTCCCTCCATCTCCCCTCACCTCCCTCCCTCCTTCCATCCTCATACTCCTCCCTCCCTCCCTTCCATCTCCCTCACCTCTCCCTCCATCACCCCCGTCGTCCACACAGTCACCAGGGCCTCCACCGCCTCCGACAACTCTATCTCCACAAAATGTACAAATTTCTAGCTACGAGAGTATAAACCTTCTGCAGGAGCGGTTGTCTGCTGGGGTAGCGGCAGGGGGTCCGTGATGGGTCTCTTGGAGGGGGGAAGGGTGATGGGGGACTGCGGCATGGGGGAGAAGAAATGGGGAAATGCGAACTACTCTGTCATGTGTTATATAGATGGGGAGGGTGTGTGGGGAGGGTGATGGGGAGGGTGTGTGGGGAGAGTGGTGGTGATGGTGTGTGGGGGAGAGTGGCGATGATGGTGCGTGAAGGAGAGTGGTGATGATGGTGTGTGTGGGGGGTAGTGTGACCCCATACATCACCTGAACTCTCCCTACCCCTCCCACCATCTCACCTCCCCCTCCCACCATCTCCCCCTCCCACCATCTCCTCCCCCCTCCCACCATCTCCCCCTCCCACCATCCTCCACCCCCCTATCCCCATCCCACACACCTGGCCCTAGAGCTAAACAACCTAATCACCACACGGGGCGACAACACCACCACACCACGACAACCTCCCTCTACCCTATTGATCTTTAGCGTCAGGAATATTATTTATGACCAAAGTCCAGCTCACGGGGAAGGCTTGGCACTAGAGGGGCGGTCACCAGCCTATCGTATACTAATCAGAATATGTAAATGAGGGCGGGCGATGTGTATAAACTGGAGAAGGTGATTGGTTAGTCTGATGTAGGTACAGGTGTGAGTTGATTGGGGGGATTAAGGTAATGAGGTCTAATTACCGGATGTGAATTATAAATAAATGATTAGGGTCTTAATTTGACTTTATTTTTAATATTTTTCCGTGTCATTTGTTTTAATTAATCCAGAGATGAATGTATAGGTATGGATGTCCAAAGTGGCATTAAAATTTCACTGATAGTTTCCATAATTTTATCTTCTTTATTTTTTTTTATTCCCATCTTTCTTTCTCTCTTCTTTACTCTCACTTCCATCATCCTTCACCTTTTTTTTCTTCCCACAACCATCATCAGTTTTATCCTTTCTCTTCCAGTTCTCGCTTTTCTCCTCCCTTTATATTCTCTCTTCTCTTTCCTCTTCTCTCTTCCTCCCTTTTACTCTCTCCCCCTCGCTATCTCCCCTGTTTTTCTCCCCACAACTTTCCCTTTACTATCCTATCCTCACTCCCTTCCCCTCTACCTCTTCCACACCTCTATCCTTCCCTCTTCCTCCTCCATTCCCACACCTCCACCATGTACACCCCACTCTCTTACACTCCCTGCTTTCTCCATCACATTCCCCCACCATTCACACCCACCCACCCCCTTTCTCCCCCACTCACTCCCCCACCCCCCGTCCTCCTCTCCAACACTAAACTAAGGTGTGAGGTTGGGTGGGGTTGGGTGGGGTTGGGTGAGGTTGGGTGGGGTTGGGTGGGGCTGGGTGAGGTTGGGTGGGGATGGGTGTGTTGGTGGGGGCGGCTGTGTGGCGACTCTTCACCCAGTAGTGATTAAGAGGGGCGAGGGTTTGGTGCAGAAGATAAACAAGCTGAAGAAGTGAGCTACGGGCCCCTACCTGAATGTTTACCTCTCTCACCTTACCTTACCTTACCTTACCTGTAAACCATCATAACGCTTTAATACGTCACTTTCCAATTTGAAGATGAATAAGATTTTCGACCCTCCCCAAATAGCCTAAGCCTCCCCCTCCCCCTCCCTCCCCCGCGGCCGGAGAATAACAAGCTAAAACACGTTCTAAACCCTACAGGAAGCGAGTCATTAATGATCAAATAAAGATGGAATTATTTCATGGGTTATTTACATAATTAATTACTAACATTGCATAGTTTCCCTCAACGTAACGAAACTTAACCTAACTTTAACTAACGTAATCTCTCTTAAATTGACCTAACCTTTGTTTCTCAACCTAACCTCCTAACCTAACTTCCCCCTTCCTTTCCTTCCCATAAACATATCATTCCCTCCTCCTCCCTTCCCCAAACCCCCCTCCACCTCTTCCCAACCACCCTCTCAAACCACACCCTCCCCACCCTCTCCTGCCTCTCCAACAACCACATTCCAATCCTCACCTCCCACCTCCACCTTTTCACCCACATTTCCACTCAACACTCCATGCACCACCACTTTTTCCCCATCAACCCCCCCCCCTTTTTCCCCTGCCTCCCTCTCCCCTTCATACCCCCATCTCCCCATTCCGGACATCCAGGAGGACATTATCCCTGGTATGGTGTGGCTGGAGGCGGGTCGGCCACACCATAACTCCTGCACACTGTCTCCATGCCGCCCTATATGCAGTATTTTCCCCGCCGGCCGCACGCCACCGCGCTATATATCATTTTAACTTTTTTTTTTAACCCTTTTGATAGGGTAGAATTACCTTTTTTTTCCCTTCTTGGTAGAGTGAGGTTATTTTTTTTCCCTTTTTGAGGGGAGTTTGATGACTTTATTTCCTTCTTGGTGGAGTAATGTTACTTTTTTCCTTTCTTGGTAGAGTGAAGTTTTTCCCCTCTTTTGGTGGAGTTTGTTGATTTTATTTCCTTCTTGGTGGAGTAATGTTACTTATTTCCCTTCATGGTAAAGTTAAATTACTTTTTTATGCTCTGATTACAGTATTTTTTTTTGGGGGGGGGGGTGGAGTAAAATTTAAAAATCCCATTTTTTCAAAGATTTTTTCTCGTTTTCGGTAGAAGGAACTTACTTTTTTGTTCATTTTGGGTTGAGTTATATTTATTCTGGCAACGTAAGGATGTGTCCCCCAAACACACACACTCACACCTGAATTTTTTCTATGATATAATATTTTTTCAGGCAATCTTGGGAACTACCACACGGGTTAACCTGGTAATGTGAGTTTGTCCATAGTATGTTTTCGTATTCATATGATCTTGATGAGCCTGTGTGTGTATGTTGGGAAATGGCGTGAGGAAGGGAGAGGGTAAGGGAGAGGGATGAGAGGGTAAGGGAGGGATGAGAGGATAAGGGAGTGATAGAAGGGTGAGAGAGGGATGAGAGGGTGAGGGTGTTCCTGAGGGTAGAAGGACTGGATAGAGTTTATTAAGCAAGGCTAGAAATACGTGGGATACAACACTTAGAATGGCTTAGTGTAGCATTCCCGGCCTGTACTTCACGTCTGACCAACTCTATGACTGTTTATATTCCCTGTATACAACTCGCACGTGATCTGGGGGTGATAAGGGAACGGGTCTGTGTGATGTTTCATGATCCAATATATAACGGATGTACTGTATATGATTCTAATGACATGACTATTTACATAAGCATCTAATTGTTATTATGATGTAGCGCCATGGTGTGTGTATAGTGTACAGTGATGTAGCGCCATGGTGTGTGTGTGTGTATAGTGTACAGTGATGTAGCGCCATGGTGTGTGTATAGTGTACAGTGATGTAGCGCCATGGTGTGTGTGTGTGTATAGTGTACAGTGCAAATTTGGCTCCCGTGCATCAATACATAATACTCGTGCAGGTAGATTTAATTTATTACAGACAGGTAAATTTTGGTGGGTGATGGAGGAGGAGGAGGAAGTGCCGTGAGAGGTTGCCATAGTTACCACCTCCCTAAGCCTCTTGCCATTAGGTTTTTGTTTACATCCCGGAGATTAATTCACTGGCCATCACCACAACCAATACCGTATTTAGTAGTTGTGTTTTTGGTGAGGAGTTGTAACTGTCGGTGGAGGTTGTGGTGGATGATGTGGTGGATGATGTGGTGGATGATGTGGTGGATGTTGTGGTGGATGTTGTGGTGGAGGATGTGGTGGATGTTGTGGTGGATGATGTGGGTGTTGTGGTGGAGGATGTGGTGGATGTTGTGGTGGATGATGTTGTGGGTGTTGTGGTGGATGATGTGGTGGAGGTTGTGGTGGATGATGTTGTGGAGGTTGTGGTGGATGATGTTGTGGGTGTTGTGGCGGATGATGTTGTGGGTGTTGTGGTGGATGATGTGGTGGATGTTGTGGTGGTGGATGATGTGGTGGTTGATGTGGTGGATGTTGTGGTGGATAATGTGGTGGATGTTGCGTTGATGCTTGCGAGGGTATTTAAGTATGTATGTATGTATGTATGTATGTATGTATGTATGTCTGTATGTATGTATGTATGTATAACTATACATACCTGTGTCACCTGAGCGTACAGCCACTGGTAACATACTATTTCGACAAATACATTACGACCTCGTTACCAATTCACCCAAGCATACATAGTTAATCTTAACACCGCTATGTTCCCTTGTCCGATACATATATCAAAACTACGAGGCCCATGTGACAGTCAGACTCATTTGCATATCCGATGGTAAATAATTAAACACCTTTAGTCCACATACACACACACACACACACACACACACACACACACACACACACACACACACCTCTCTACCTATACTATCCACATTTTCACCTGCCCACAACCTACATCAATAGTTAGTTATACCTGTCTTCATTAAGGCTACTTCACATCTACACCTGTATCCACACACACAGACACACACACACACACACAACCTGCATCTACTGTACACCTGGCTGCACACACACACACACACACACACCCCTACATCCACACTACTACCACACACACACACACACCAAGGAGAGAGAGAGAGAGAGAGAGAGAGAGAGAGAGAGAGAGACCCTGTGTTAATGGTGGTTGGAGTAATAGGGAAGGATTTACTGCCTAATAGTACAGTACAGGGAAAAAACACGTTTAGTTCCCTTGTGTGATGCTGAGCCCTTTACCCTTCTTGTCTGTCTGTCTGTCTCTCTTCGTTTGTTTGTCTGTTTGGGTGAATCATTTTGCTTTACTTTTCTGTCGTGTCTTTGCCTTCTTTGTTTTCGTTTGTTCACATCTCTCTCTCTCCTCATTCATCATTCACACACTTTATCTCTTCTCCCTTTTATTTCCATCTCTCCTCATCTAGCATTCACCCTCTCTCCTCCTTTATCTCTCTCCCCCTCACTTCCTCCCCTCCTCCCTCTCCCTACCTGGTCTTTCAACTCTACCTGTTAATTAATATTCCATCTCCCTGCTAGTTAAACCTTATGGACGCCTCTGCTACTAATTGGAGAGGAAACTGTGATTACGCCGATTACAGGCGATTACAGCCGATCACAGCCGATTACAGTCGATGGTAGCAGATTGAAGCCGATTACAATCCGTAGGAGTTATTGATAGATGATGGTGGCTGTCTGGAGCCGATTACATCCGCTTTCAGTTGATGGAAACTGCCTGTAGTCGTTTTCAGCTTATCGTAGCCAATTACAGCCGATTAAAACCGATTACAGCCTATTTCAGCATTCACGCGCGTTTAGAAATTATTGTGATGACGTTCCACCCAATTACAGTAGATTACCGCCCGATTACAGTAGATTAACGCCCGATTATAGCATATCAACGCCCGATTACAACCGATTACTGACTCGTTGTGCAATGTATCGGTAAAGTTATTTACCCTGATTTATGTACTAGGGGAACTTAGTTACAGGTTAGAGCAGGTCACTGAGTAGGTTGGGGGAATATATCGGAGAAGTTGGGTTAGAATTTTGCCTATAGTAAGTCAAAATATCGGCTAGGGTAGGTCATCAGAATATCGGCCAGGGTAGGTCATCAGAATATCGGCTTGGGTTGGTCAGAATATCGGCTACGGTAGGTTAAGATATCAGTTGGGGTAGGTCATTAGAATATCGGCTCGAGTAGGTTAGACTATTAACATGGGTAGGTCAATTTATCGGCTTGGGTAGGTCAGAATATCGGCTAGGATGAATCAGAATATCGGTTACAATAAATCAGAATATATATTTTGGGTGAGTTAAGTGTATTAGCTAACATCTTATACAATAACCCAAATCAATGAAGTGTATTATCAAAGTCACTTACATCCACTTAAGTCCATGGGTGGAGAGGAGGAGGAGTGAGCGTGTGTGTGTAGACTTTTGTTGCTATTTCTAGTGCATGACGGAGAGACCATCAGCTAGCTACTAAATATAAATACATTTTCTTCAGGTCGGTCTAAATATAACTTAGTTGTGTAGAAGTTAAATCGTCAAATAGGATAATTATTAGTTTGATTGTTAATGATTTTGGGGGTAATTATATATAAGGACCAGTTGGTAATTATTATTTTGTTTTGTTTTACCTGTGATTTAATTATTATTTTTATTTTTTGCTGACTTCTTCCATCACTCTCTTCCTTTCTTCGTTCCTCTCTTATTCTCTCCATTCCTCCGTTCCTCTCTTTCGCTCTCTCCTCCCTCACTCCCCTCTCTTTTTTCTTTCTTCTCACCCGGGTCTTCTCCTGTGCCACACACACACACACACACACACACACACACACACACACACACACACACACACACACACACACACACACACACACACACATGCCCTCCTTCACCACACCCTCGTTACGTACCCCCTTCCGACTCCTCCCTCATGTCAGGTGTGTGCGGAAGCGGCATATGACTCTACGAGACTCTGTAGGTGGGTAAGGCCCTGAGGCTCTGTAGGTGGGCATCTCAAGGCCCCAGGTGGGTGGGCGTCTCGAGGCCCTAGAGGGGCAAGGTCTGGAGGCTCTGTAGGTGGGTGGCGTCCTGGAGGCTCTGTAGGTGGGTGGGCATCTCGAGGCTCTGTAGGTGGGTGAGCATCTCAAGGCTCTGTAGGTGGGTGGGCATCTCGAGACTCTGTAGGTGGGTGGGTGTCTCGAGGCTCTGTAGGTGGGTGAGCGTCTCGAGGCTCTGTAGGTGGGTGAGCGTCTCGAGGCTCTGTAGGTGGGTGGGCGTCTTCACCACCCTAACTTTCTGACGTCACGGCCCGACAAACAAATGGGGAAGCATGAGTAAGTGTTTAAGAGGAGCCGATCATTACGCCTGAGTTTACCTGGCGTAGGTGGTGACGGCAGACTGGGGGGAGGGGGGAGGCTACAAGCGGACTGGTGGGCGGAAAGGCGAATTGGGTGATTGACAGACGGACGGGCGGACGGATGGATAGATGGGTGTGTTAGACTCTACAAGAAGGTGATCATTACGAAGCTGTGTTTACCTCTTCACTCACCTGTCTGCACCTCCCTGATGAGCTAGCTACCTGCCGACGACGGGACCACTACTGTAGTATCTGCCTGAAGGAGGGGACGCTGACGGAGGCCGTGAAGGAGATGTGGAGGGTAGAGGAAGTAAAGGGGGTGGGTGGTGGGTAATTGAAGAGGTGTAGATGATGATGAAGATGATTGAAAAGGTGGAGGGGTGGGTGATGTAGGAGGTGGAGGAAATAGGGAAGAAGATAGAAGAGGCAGGAAGGATGTTAGAGGAGGCAGGAAGGATGATGAGGGGATGGGAAGATGATGAAAGTGGTGAAGGACGTGGACGGGAAGAGGCTGATGAAGTTCTTGAAAGAGACGGCAATACTCACAGTAGAAAGAAAGAGGATTTTCGTGACTTTCTTTATACAATATCTCTCTCTCCAAGTCCGCCCCTTTCCCCTCCTTCCCTTCCCCCTCCTCTTCTACATGCTAACAAGGGCCAGCGGACCGTGTGATGGTAATTACGTCTAGCAGAGAGGAAGACCTTACACCGAGACGCAGTAATGGTCACCCACACGGAAAATCATGGCATTTGAAGAGGCCATCGTCTTGAGGAAAGCCATTGTCTCAGGAAAGACACTCATTGTACCGTAGAAAGTCGTTGTCTTAGGAAAGCTCATACAGGAGAAAGCCATTGTTTTATGGTTTAGCCACCCGTTGTCTTAGAGAAAACCATTGTTGTAATAAAGCTAGCCATTGTGTTGGGAAAGCCACCCATTGTCTTGGAGAAAAGCCAGTGTCTGGGGGTGAACAAAAGACCATCTAAGGTAAAGCCAGAGTTAAATATTCTCAAGGAGTTTTCATTTTCCCCCAAAGCAATAACAAAATTATCCCAGGCGAGAGAAAATGGGGTTAACATATCGGACTCCTCAAGGACGTTGGCGGGAGTGTGGGGGGAGGGAGGAAGACACTGTGGTAGGTATTGTTGAAAGATACTGTGAGGTGAGTGATATGAGTTGGATAATAATGATGATATGGTATAGTGGCGAAAGGTATGGTGACACACATTATAAGTGTTCGTGAGTGGGCGTTACTTTATGGGTATGGTGAGGGGGGATTGGTGATGTGGATATGGGAGAGGAGGAAGGAAGGAAATGATTGTGAGGGAAGAGTAATGAGGATGGGGTGAGGGGAGCATTGTGAGGAGGGGTAGGGAGGTTAAGAGGGGTGGTAGTTGTGGTGATAGTGTAGGGGAAGGAGGGAGGTTAGGTAGGGGATGGTTGTTGTGAAGGGTGGTAGATATAGTAGTGGTAGATGGGTGGTGGTAGTAGGTAGGTGGTGGTGGTAGACGGGTGGTAGTGGTGGTAGTAGACAGGTGGTGGACAGACAGGTGGTGGTGGTGGTGGTAGACGGTGGTGGTGTGGTGACGGGGTGGTGGTGGTGGTAGACAGGTGTATGGTGGTGACAGCTGTGGTGGTGGTGGTGGCAGGATGGCAGAAGTGTGGGATAGACAGGTGGCGGTGGTGGACAGACAGGTGGTGGTGGTAGCAGACGGGTGGTGTGGTGTAGACGGTGTGTGGTGGTAGCAGACAGGTGGTGGTGATAGACAGGTGGTGGTGGTGGTAGGCGGTGGTAAAGGTGGTGACAGACAGGCAGGTGGTGATAGACACAGGTGGTGGTGGTGGTAGACGGCAGGTAGTGGTAGACGGGTAGTGGTAGCAGACAGGTGGCGGTGGTGACAGACAGGTGGTGTGGTGGCAGACGGGTGGTAGCGGTGGTAGAGACAGGTGGTGGTGGTAGACGGGTGGTGGTGGTGGTAGACGGGTGGTAGCGGTGGTGATAGACAGGTGTTGGTGGTAGACGGGTGGTAGTGGTGGTAGTAGACAGGTGGCGGTGGTGGGTGGGTGGGTGTTTACCGCGTGTGTTTGGCCACTGGTGAGAGGTATGAGGGAGGGCAGGAGGTGGGTGGAGGCTGACGGAGGTGCTGACGGAGGAGGTGACTCACACACACACACTTTATTTTCTTTATTATATTCCTCCTTCTCTTCATCTCTTCATCTCTTTCTCTCTCTCTGCATTCTTCGTGTTCATGTTCTAGTAATAAGAGAGAGAGAGAGAGAGAGAGAGAGAGAGAGCAGCGGTAGATCGACAGAGACCAAAGGAGTTAAAGACGGCGACATCCTCCCCTGGAGGCACCAAGAGAAAAAATAAAATAAAGACCTACACACAAAAACGGAGTGTTCAAGCTCCTCTCTCTCTCTCCCCACCATTATCGAGGCCCTTCAGCACCAGCCACTAGTTTCTCCTCCCCAACTCCCTTTCCCCATCATCGCTACTTTCCTCTACCACACATCACTCTCTACCAGAAAGGGAGATAGGAGGGAAAGAAGGTGGGGAGTAGGGAAGAAGGGGGTGGGTAGGGGAGGAGGGGGAAGAAAGGGGGGTGAGTTGGAGGGGAGGGGAGGGGCAAGGAGAGGAAGGAAGGAGAGTAAGAGAGTAGGAGGAGGAGAGGAGGGAGAGGGGTGAGGAGAGGAGAGGACAGGAGGGGAGAGAGGTGAATGAGAGGTGAGTGGGAGGAGGAGAGGAAAGGAGAGCGGGAGGAAGGACACTTAGAGTTTACATACCGTGCCTTTGATGGACACAGTGAGTCCCTGGCTACTGAACGAGGAGTGGGAGGGGGAGGTAGTGACGGTGGTGAGGCAGGGGGAAGGTAGGGAGTGGGTGAAAGGGAAGAGAAAGGTAGGCAGGGAGAAGGGAGTGAGTGAAGGGGAAGAGAAAGGGAGTGAGTAAAGGGAAAGAGAAAGGGAGGCAGAGAGAAGAAAGGGAGTGAGGGGAAGGAGAAGAGAAAGGTAGGCAGGGAGAAGAAAGGGAATGAGGGGGAAGGAATTAGGAATCCTATTATATTTACTCCTCCTAGGTGGTGAGGAGGAAGGGAGAGAGGGGGAGGTGAGGAAACGCTCTTCTCCCTTTCCTTTTAGGTTGTGTGTGTTTGTAAATGTGTGTGTATTCATCATGTATAAATGTATATATGTTTAATAACCACTAGCATACATATTCTCAAGTCCATACCAACATACATAAACATACAGCTAACTAACATACACATGCACACTTAACTAACATACATACATACATTGCTTAACTTTATAAACACACACACACACACACACACACACACACACACACACACACACACACACACACAGTGACGGGATGGGTGAGAGGAGGAGAGAGTGGCCAGCGGAGGAAAAGTTGGTAGTCATTAATCTTAACGAAGGACGGACGATCCATCATTTCTGCGGGGTTGTATCTTAGCTGGGCGGCGGGTAATAGACTGCGGGCTGCCCCAGAGATACAAGGCCTGGAGAAATATAGACAGTAACAGGACAGAAGAGGAAATAAAATGATCAATGTAGGGAAATATGTGGGGGATTTTTTCTTTGTTTTTGTTTTTGTTCGAGGTAATTTTAGGTTGTTTTTGTTGTTGTTTGTTGTTTTTCGTCTGGAGATGGTAGTGGTGTTTTAATAAATAGTAATAATAATCATAATAGAAGGAATATCTTTATCTTTTAATAATGCAAATCTCTCAATGACAGCCACCCGTGCTATGTAAACAGTGAACTTTTCCAGCGTGGTGGAATCACGTAGTTGAAGGTCTTGATTAAATATCCCCCGACAGGAGATCAGGTCACTAGGATGCTGATGGCCACAGTTGGCACGCGAGAGGGTTGAACATGGCACGCCAAGTGATTTTAAAAACGTATGACAAAATCAAAAAATAATAGTGCCATTTCATATAAACAAACTGTGACTTGACCTCGAGCTGGAACTAACGCGTCCATTACCCGTCTGCTCAGCTGTAGCCCATGTCCCGTCAGAACCAGTGTTGCCATTTTAGCTACACCAAATAAGAACATAAGAACAAAAGAACATAAGGAGTCTGCAATAGGCCGGTTGGCCTGTGCATGGCAGCTCCTGTCGAGAGTTACTACCACTCTTTATCATCCATGAATCTATCCAGCCTCCTTTTAAAACTTTCCAGCGTTCCAGCACTTACTACAAAGTTGCTAAGCTTGTTCCACTCGTCCACCACCCTATTTGTGAACCAGTTTCTTCCTATCTCCCTCCTAAACCTAAACTTATCCAACTTGAATCCGTTGCTCCGAGTCCTATCCTGCTCGGATATTATAAGAACTTTATCTATATCCCCTTTATTGATTCCTTTCACCCACTTAAATACTTCTATCATATCTCCCTGCACTCTTATCCACGTTTTCAGTGTGGATCTACATGATATATATATATATATATATATATATATATATATATATATATATATATATATATATATATATATATATATATATATATATATATATATATACATACATATACATATACATATACATATATAACAATAATTTGCATATTGAAAATTATAGTTGGCAGGCAGGGCAGTAGAAATGTTCAAAACTGGTACACTGTGTTCAAAAGGTTGCCGACCACTGACTTAGGACTCTACACTGACGCTTATTACGTAGTCTACGCATTCTACGCATACCTATATGGGGGAGAGGGGAGGAGGTAGGGGTTGAGAACTCTGTGGGTATTATTTTATCTCTCTCCCCTCCTCATATTTCTCTCTATCTCTTTACTTTCTCTCCTCTAATTCTCTCTCTCGCACACATACGCCAAGACCCCACAATAACTTTAAATCCAAATCCTACAACTTCTTAAGACAGACAGACAGAGAGACAGACACACAAACTCACACAGACAGGCAAAAAGAGTAGAGAGAGAGAGACACACACACACACACACACGCGCACACAACAGTAAGGCAGTGGGAGACCGCATTCCCTGCAGTGCCCCAACATAACCCTGCAACTACACGTCGAAAGTTTGACATAGCCCTCAAGTGTGATGTGCCCTGGTTTATTCTGTGTGTCTGGGGGAGGGGGGGATGGGAGGGGTGATGGGGAGGGAGGTGTTGTCTGTGGGTGCTGTGAGGGGTGATGGGGGAGGTAAGGTGAGGGGTGATGGGGGAGGAGGGTTGTTAGTGGGTACAGGGAGGGGTGATGGGGGGAGGTGCTGTAGGAGGGTGATGGGGAGGAGGTTGTTGTGGGTACAGAGGGTGATGGGGGTGAGGTTTGTGGGTGATGGGGGGGAGGTGTTGTTTGTGGGGTGCTGGGGGAGGGTGATGGGTGGAGGTGTTGGTCAGGGTGTTGTGAGGGGTGACGGGGAGGTGTTGTTGTTTTCGTAATTTTTTGTGATGTATTTGTTTTTTGTTTGTGTGTTTTGTTTATTTGTTTGTGTTTGTTTTGTGAGGAGGAAGAAAAGGACGATGGTGGGAAGAAGAAGAGGAGGGATATATTGATAAGGAAAGTAAGAGATGGAGGGAGAGAGGGGGGGGGAAGGAGAGAGAGAGAGAGAGAGAGAGAAGAAGTCAAAATGGAGAGCTTAAAGAAGTGAATAGAAAAGTGGAGACGAAAGAGAATATTTGATTGGATAGGAGGAAGACGAGGAGGTAGATGGAGAGGGGGGAGGGGAGGAGGAGGTAGATGGAGAGATAGATGGGGAGGTTGAGGAAAGAGGTAGATGGAGAGGTAAACAGTAAACAATAATAATAACAACAAATGACAAATAAAAACAAAAACAGCAACAATCACAAAAAATATCAGAGGGAGAGAGAGAGAGAGAGAGAGAGAGAGAGAGAGAGAGAGAGCCAGGAGCAATCTGTATACATGATCAAAGGATTAATGAAGACTTGGAATACACAAGGGTTGAGAATGAGTGATGATGAGAGAGAGAATAAAGAGAGAGAAAGAGAATGTATGGGGAGAAAGGGAGGGGGAGATGAAAGGCAAGCCGCCACTCACGTCCATTGAAGAACAAATTCTAATTTCTGTAAGAGACGAGTGGTCACGGCCCTTGGTAGGTAGACAAAGGGTAAGGCAAGGTAAGATGAGGTGAGGTAAGGTAAGGTAAGGTAAGGTAAGGTGAGGTGAGGTAAGGTAAGGTAAGGTAAGGTAAGGTTAGAGTGAGGTAAGGTGAGGTGAGGTAAGGTAAGGTAAGGTAAGGTAAGGTAAGGTCAGGTCAGGTCAGGTAAGGTAAGGTAAGGTAAGGTTAGGGTAAGATGAGAGGGAGGGATTAATTTAGGTCCGGTTTAGGTTGGATAATTTTCAGATAAAACAAAAAAGCTGGGGTGTCTATTCTTCAGGTAACACGATGATCCTATTGGTTCAGGGAAGAAGTAACCAATGACGGTCATGTTTACAATTGTCTTCTCTCTCCTCTTACGATCATAATCACGACGTAAATTTGGAGGAAGTTTCTATCGTCCACTTTGGTGTCGTAGCTTTGAGTTAACCGGTAAGATACGCTTCCATATCTCCAGCTTGGGGAAATATGATTAACTTACGAATTTTTGAGACAGATTCAAAAACTTCTTATATTTGGTGTTATGGGAAAACTTAAACACAAGAAGCTTTAATAATACGAACCTAATGGGGGTGTCATTCTGCTGGTGAAGTAAAAATGATTTACTAAGTTAATTATGTCCCTTACCTGTCCTCATTGATTTATTTATCTTTTTTTTTGTAAAGGTAATTTCTTGCGGGATGGAAGAAGGTCACATTAGCTCCATAACCACTATCTGTACCTCCCAAGTGTGGATGTACTCAGTATAGGAGATGTAAACAGGGAACCAGATACCAGATGAACGACGATACCATAGAGAAATCCGACTGCGAGAGAGATTTAGGAGTAATGATAAGTAGGAACCTTAAGCCAAGTAAACAATGTATTTTTGCTCGTAACAAGGCTAATAAAGGACTTGGATTCATACAAAGGAGTGTTAGTTACAAGACTAGCGAGGTCATCCTAAAACTGTATCTTGCTCTTGTGAGACCACACCTGGATTACGCAGTTCAGTTCTGGTCACCGTATTACAGAATGGATATAGAATCATTGGAAAGAATTCAGAGGAGAATGACAAGACTAATCCCGAGCATTAGGAACCTTGAGTATAGAGACAGGTTAAAGCATCTTAATTTGCACTCCCTCGAGAGACGTAGAGCGAGGGGCGACCTGATAGAGGTGTATAAGTGGAAGGCAGGGCTAAACAAAGGGGACATTACAAAGGTACTCAAACTATCCAATCTGGAGCGAACTCGTAACAATGGTTTTAAATTAGACAAATTTAGATTTAGGCGCGAAATAGGTAAACACTGGTTTGGAAACAGAGTAGTGGTTGAATGGAACAAGTTACCAAATATCATCATTAACTCGAATACGCTGGATAGCTTCAAACATAGGTTGGATGCTTATATGAGCAATAGGGGTTGGGTGTAAATGGGACTGCCCAGTATGGGTCAATAGGCCCGCTGCAGTTTCCTCCATTCTTATGTTCTTATGTTATGTGATACTCCTGGGTTCCTACCAGACCCTGAAGGAGGTCCTGAAAGCGCCCCTCTCTGGTTAGGGCTGGAATAAGAGGCTCACCTTAATGGGCAAGCCTTTGTATTGGGCAGGTGGCACTCTACCTGAAGGGCCTGACCACCTGACCACCCTATTTACTCCCACGTATTATAACCCTAACCTAACCTAACCTAACCTAACGCTGACCACCAGAGCCATATGCTATTACCCCTCTACTTGTTGTGATTTGTATAAGATAATAATTTAATCCCAAATTCTTAGAGAGTCGTATAATATTTCCCCCTATCTTAACTACACACTCATCCAATCAGGTGGGGTTTTAAACATGTCGGTTCTCCCTTCTCCAGATTATCAAACCAAAATAATCCTAAAATGGGATTAATAAATTACTTTAAGAACTTCCTATAGATAAACCATTTCTTATTGTAACAGAGAATGGATAACTCACTTTATTCTTCCCTTTCTAACATAATACCACCACAAGTGTATCAAAGTTACTCGAGAGAAGAAATCCAATACTATCGCAATTTCTGTGGACAAATTACTGATAGATGATAAGAACTCTATATATTGTATCTAAGAGTATGATAACGTTATCTAGAACTTGTTAGATAAGGCAGTGCATGTTCTGAGGGACTGTAAGCAGGTGAGAACTCTATCCAGGATTTATAGGATGTGTCAGTCTATTAGATTTGGAATGACAGGTTGATTCAAAGGTTCTGACGGTCTGGAAGCAGTTCATGGATGGAAAGCTTTTAGTGAAACAGGATTTATAGGAGTGGGTGTAGCAGTAGTGGGTGACGGGAGGATGGTGAATGGAAGTGGATGAGACGGATGGAGGGAAAGTGGAGGGTATAGGTGGACGAAGCGGGTGGGAGGGTGGACAAAGCGGATAGAGGGAAGGTGGAGGGTAGGGGTGGACGAGCGGGTAGAAGGTGGAGGTGGAAGACGGGTGGGTGGGGGGGGGTAAAAGCTCGTTTAGGCAGTGAATGTTAGTCACGGGGAGGACAATTTCCGTGCTGGGAGGCGGTCACTGAGCTGAAGTGGACCCGGGATTGAATATACATCACTGGAGGAGGGAGGAGGAGGCAAGGAAAAGGAGGAGGAGGAGGCAAGGAAGAGGAGGAGAAGAGGGCAAGAAAGAGGGGAAGAAGGAGGCAAAGAAGAGGAGGAGGCAAGGAAGGGGTAGAGCAGGAGGCATGGAAGAGGAGGAGGCAAGGAAGGGGAAGAAGAGGCAAGGAGGGGGAAGAGGAGGAGGAGATATGGAAGGGGTGGAGTAGGAGGCAAGGAAGGGGAGGAAGAGGATGTAAGGAAGGGGAAGGGGTGAGAGAAGAGGAGTGTGGGAGGGAAAGGAGAGAGAATGGGGAAGAATGGGAGGAAAGGAGAGAGGGGAAAGGGGGAAATGAGAAAGAGGGGAGATAAAAGGGGAAATGAGAGAGAAAGGGAACACAAGGGAAATGAGAAAAGAGGGGAGGAAGGGAGAGGAGATAGAGGAGCAGGAGGAGAGAAACTGAAAGAAGAAGAGAAGGGAGACGAATGAAGGGGAGATAAGGGAGGGGGAGGGAAATGAAAGGTAGCACTATGGAGGAAAGGAAATAAGAGGTAAAGGAAAGGGAAAACTAGAATCGTGCCAAAAATGAAAATAAAAAGGGGTTGGGATGGAAGTGTATGGTTGAGGAATATTGAAGGGAAAGTGAAGTAGTGTAGAGAAAGGAAAAGGAGGAGGAGCAGTAAGAAAATGGGAGGGTGAGGGGGAAGAAGATAAAGTGGGAATCGAAGGTGGAGGGTGAAAGTAAAACCAAAAAAGAGAGGAAGAATAGAAAGGGGAGAAGGGGGTATAGAAGATAAAGATAGAGAGAGAGAAAGAGAGTGTATGTATGCGTGAGACAGAGAGAGAGAGAGAGAGAGAGAGCATAAGAATGGAGGAAACTGCAGCGGGCCTATTGACCCATACTGGGCAGTCCCATTTACACCCAACCCCTATCGCTCATATATCCATCCAACCTATGTTTGAAGCTATCCAGCGTATTCGAGTTAATGATGATGTTTGGGAACTTGTTCCACTCATCCACTACTCTATTTTCAAACCATTGTTTACCTATTTCGTGCCTTAAATCTAAATTTGTCTAATTTAATACCAATGCTACGAGTTCGCTCCTGGTTGGATAGTTTGAGTACCTGTGTAATGTCACCTTTGTTTAGCCCTGACTTCCATTTATACACCTCTATCATATCGCCCCTCACTCTGTCTCTCGAGGGAGTGCAAATGAAGATGCTTTAACCTGTCTCTGTACTCAAGGTTCCTAATGCCCGGGATTAGTCTCGTCATTCTCCTCTGAATTCAAGAGAGAGAGAGAGAGAGAGAGAGAGAGAGAGAGAGAGAGAGAGAGAGAGAGAGAGAGAGTGGCATGTAAAGGGGAGAAAAGACGATGAAATTTGTTGATATGTTTTTCCCGATTTTATTGAACTATTTTTATCAGCGCTCCACCTACCGAACACTCAGAGTTATTGCCTTCCAACTCTCAGACAAGACCACCCAGGACTACCATTGAAAGACATGTTGTTGTTTTGGGTCGAAAGTCAATTAAAATGGTTGGGTTTGAGGTCGTGTTTTTTTATCAGTAAGGCCAATTTTTTAAGGATCAATAATTCTAATATCAGACCCCTAAACTAACCTAACTTAACCAAACCAGCTCCGTTTCCGGGTGTGCGTTGAATTAGTTTTCTTCATAATATTTCTTCTGTGGACTGAAGGCTCTCTGTCCCCTTGACGCTTTGATCCATTGCTGTCAAACTTTCTTATTAAATTCTTGCTGGTTGTGTACCTCCTTGCTTTTTTTTGGGGCACCCTCCTACATCCTTGTGTAAGGTGAAGCGCAGAAGCGTTTACAGCGCCCAACAGGGAAGCATGCTAAGTTCATGCTTGCCTTTATGTCTCATGAGTTAAGGGCGTAGAAGCCTGAAGAGTCAAGGGCGTAGAAACCTGAAGAGTCAATGGTTTATGTCATCAAGTTATTGGAAGCTCCAACAACTCCCTGAATACGACTTACAACAGGTACCTACTTTACTGCTAGGTGAACAGGGACTAATGGGGGCTAGGAAGTAAGTCCAAACAACTTCCACCGGCCCGGGAATCGAACCCGTGACATCTCGCTTGCGAGGCAAGAACGGTACCGCTTCTACCACCGGTTCCCCCTACCTCCTTGCTGTTTGTGTCTGCTAGATGTGGGGTCAAAGGTCACGAATTTACAAGGTCAAGAGGTCACTAGGTCAAGAAGTCACGTAGATCAGAGGTCACGAAGTCAAGAAATCACTAGGTAATAAGGTCATGGGAATCAGAGGTCACTTGGTCAAGAGGTCATAGGATCAGAGGTCACTAGGTCAAGAGGTCACGGGGATCAGAGGTCACTTGGTCAAGAGGTCACGGGGATCAGGGTCACTAGGTCAAGAGGTCACCAGGTCAAGAGGTCACGGGATCAGAGGTCACGAGGTCACTTTATATTATGTCTTCCTACACTATAACGCAAACCTTTACTTATAATAAACGTCTATTACTTACAAGGTATTAGTATTGTAAGTAATAGGCCAAACGTGAGTAGAATGAGCAAGTCGTTCCTAGTTTAAGTATAATAATGTGTCCCGATTCTTGAAAATTCTTACGGTAAACATTCCTCGTAAAGAGTGATGTAAATATGCACCTGACCTTAAATAACATCTAAAAATAGCACAGAAATATATACAGAAAGTGTCTTAGCTTTACACTACCACTTACCACCACTTAATTCTGGTTAAGAGACAAAGATAACGTCAGGGATTTTTTCTACAAGTTCTGTACCTGGAATTTTTGTCATGTAGAATTTGTTTAGTTGTAATGCTTATTTTTGGACGTTGTTTTTGTGGTTTAGTTTAAGTCATCCATTGAGAATAAACCAAACCTTGTTGTTCCCTGTGATAGGTGTTATCGCGAGTTTGTTTACCTGTGTTTACCTGAGCTGGGTCGCGGCTCACCTGTACCTTCTCACGTCACAACAAAGACTCTCACCTCCAGAAAACTTATTTTTTTCCCTCTACTTCGTCACCAGTTTCTCACTCGTGTATTTTGTGTAGGGCTTACCATTGGTCAAGGTCGCAGTGACGTAAATGGGAGGTATTGTGATTCGTTTATCATTTATTGACGGAAGAGTGGAGGATGTAAACACATTATTATTGGGAGAGTTCTGTTCACACACCCAAACCAAACAGCCAACCACTATGCATATCGACCATCGACCCATCCAACCGCACACTCACCCCCCCACACGCATATCCCCCATAAACCTACCCATCCCCATACACCCACCTCCCACACCCACGACTCCCACAACCACCCACCCACAACCACACCCATCCACCCACAAAGAACACACACACACACACACACACACACACACACACAAGCCGCCCCCATGTAAAACCTTCCGGCCTTTGACTATGTTGAAAAACGACAAGGGAGAAAAATACGTCAAGTTAAGTCGTCTTTTGAAGTGTTGAGCGGGATTAGCACGTTTTTCCCCCCACTCTGTGTTATGTTGATATCCTGGAGGTGTGGTGGTGAGCCCTGCTACCTTTATAAACCTTCACTTATACATACACACAGTACATTCAGTGTATATGTGTGTGTGTATATATATATATAAACTTAAGACAAACCTGACTAATATAGGCCAATGTAAATATATACATTGAATAGGTAAAATGTATATATATAAATGCCTTTTAAATGTCTCAAGCTTGAGGACACATACAGGTGGAGGGAAAAAATGACGAGAACTCTAATGAAAGAGAAGAAGATGAAAGACGTAATAGACGACAACAGAGGAAAAAATACGAAGGTCCTCGACAAAGAACTACTGAGAGGGGGAAGGAGAGAGGGGAGGGGAGAAGAGAAAAATGAGGGAAATAAAGAAGGGGGAGACGGATATTAAGAAAACAAGACCCAGAAAAATGGAGTTTGTCAAGTAGGGGAAGAGAAGTGAGGAGTAGGAGGGAGAGGAGAGTTGAGGTGGAGAGAGACTGATTCAGTGGAGAAGGAAGAAGGAAGAAAGAGAAAAGATGAAAAGAAAATGAAGAGAATGAGAGAGAGAGAGAGAGAGAGAGAGAGCTTTGGAGACTTTCACCTCTTCTCTCAATCATCCACCCCCCCCTCCCCCCTCAACGAGTGGGCTTCACTGCTTGTTGGTGAAGGAGTACAACAACAACAATAAACAACAACAACAACGACAACAAGGAGTGTTTTCGGGGATTTGCCTCACAGTCACGTGCTTGGTGGTGGGGGGAGGGGGATATCGACGCCAACCACCCTCCCTCTCTGCCTCCTCACCCCCTCCTCCCACCCTCCTTACCTCTACTTGCTCTCCACTGGGCATCCACCTTCCTCTCTCCTCCCTCTCCTCTCCTATCCTCCCCCACCTCCTTTCCTCCCTATATCCAAGCACCCCACCCTCTCCTCTCTCCCCTACCCCTCCACTCCATCCCCCACCCCCCTCTCCCTCCCTACCCTGCCATACCCCTACCCCTCATCCATCCTCCCTCATCCCCCTCCCCTCATCCATCCCTCTCCCCTCATCCCCCTCCCCCTCACTCCTCCCTCATCCATCCCTCCCCTCATCCCCCTCCCCTCATCCCCCTCCCTCATCCCTCCCCCTCATCCATCCCTCCCCTCATCCATCCCTCCCCTCATCCCCCTCCCTCATCCCTCCCTCATCCATCCCTCCCCCCATCCCCCTCCCCCCCTCATCCTCCCTCCCTCATCCCTCCCTCATCCCCCTCATCCCCCTCCCCTCATCCATCCTCCCCCCTCATCCCCCTCCCCTCACATCCCTCCCATCTCATCCTCCCACGCACTTCCACCCTAAGAATGCATCTCAATTAACTTTCATTTTTCTTATATTATTAAATTTTTTTCCTGTTTTCTCAAGATCGTTTGATGAACATTTTTCGGTTTCGAGTTAAAGGAAGGAATTTAATTTTATCTTCACTCTCTCTCTCTCTCTCTCTCTCTCTCTCTCTCTCTCTCAGGGACATTTCTTAATATTATATAGACTAAATGTTGTTCCCGGACTCAAGGAAGAAATTTTAATTATCTTTCTTTCTCTTTTAATGTTTTTATTAAACATTCTTAGAACATCTGAATATAAGCCTAACCTAAATTATTTCACCTTAAGATTAACCTAAGCTAACCTAACCTAATCTAACCTAAGCTAACCTAACCTAATCTAACCTAATCTAACCTGACCTAAACCTAACCTAAACCTAACATTAATCTTCCGGGTAGCGTTAGGGTATTTAATTCTCAGGTGAAATAAGGTGGAGCTAATCTTCAGGTGCATGTAAGGATCCCACGTGATAGGAAAAGACTCCAAATAAATACATGTACTATTGTTGGTGGTGATAATGGTGATGGTGATGGTGATGGTGATGGTGGTGGTGGTGGTGGTGATGATGGTGGTGGTGATGGTGGTGGTGATAATGATAATGATGATGGTGATGGTGGTGGTGGTGATTTATAATGGTGATGAGACAATAGCGATCACACACACACACACACACACACACACACACACACACACACACACACACGCCTGACCTCTTAATGAACTGATACATTTAATAATATTCCTCTACCAGTTAAACTTATCTCAGAATTATAACATAGGCAACTGAACTCAGACTTTTTTATGTCAATTTTTACAGGAAATATCTTTTTTTTTGGTTTCTTTTATGCAAATATGTACAAAGGTAATACAATGGCGGTTACCTTGGCATGGTGAGCGCTGTAAACAGGTAGTGGAGAGAGAGAGAGAAAGAGAGAGAGAGAGAGAGAGAGAGACCACATTGCTTCATTAACAGCAACTTGTACACTTATACTCTCCAAGAACAGAAAAGATACATGATGAATCGTAGTCAGGTAAGAAAAATCTCCCCAAATCGTCTGTTTACATACTACGAGTGCCACTTTACTGGTAATTCTAAGTAGTGGTGTGGCAGAGACTGGCGGCACTCAAAACCTGACACTCAGACTGGCGGCACTCAAAACCTGACACTCAGACTGGTGGCACTAAAACCTGACACTCAGACTGGTGGCACTCAAAACGTGACACTCAGACTGGTGGCACTCAGAAACGTGACACTCAGACTGGTGGCACGAGAAACGTGACACTCAGACTGGTGGTAATGAAACGGACACTCAGACTGGTGGCACTCAGAAACGTGACACTCAGACTGGTGGACTTAAAGCGTGACACTCAGACTGGTGGCACTCAAAAACCTGACACTCAGACTGGTGGCACTCAAAACCTGACACTGAGACTGGTGGCACTCAAAACCTGACACTCAGACTGTGGCACTCAAAACGTACACTCAGACTGGTGGCACCAAAAGCGTGACACTCAGACTGGTGGCACTCAAAACCTGACACTCAGACTGGTGGCACTCAAAACCTGACACTCAGACTGGTGGCACTCAAAAACCTGACACTCAGACTGGTGGCACTTAAAAACGTGACACTCAGACTGGTGGCACTCAAAACGTGACACTCAGACTGGTGGCACTCAAAACCTGACACTCAGACTGGTGGCACTTAAAAACGTGACACTCAGACTGGTGGCACTCAAAACGTGACACCTCAGACTGGTGGCACTCAAAACGTGACACCTCAGACTGGTGGCACTCAAAACCTGACACTCAGACTGGTGGCACTCAAAACGTGACACCTGAGTGGGAACTTAAAACGTGACACTCAGACTGGTGGCACTCAAACGACACTCAGACTGGTGGCACTCAAAACCTGACACTCAGACTGGTGGCACTCAAAAACTGACACCTGACTGGTGGCACTCAAAACCTGACACTCAGACTGGTGGCACTCACCTGACACTCAGACTGGTGGCACTCAAAAACGTGACACTCAGACTGGTGGCATTCAAAAACCTGACACTCAGACTGGTGGCACTTAAAAGCGTGACACTCAGACTGGTGGCATCAAAACGTGACACTCAGACTGGTGGCACTCAAAACCTGACACTCAGACTGGTGGCACTCAAAACCTGACACTCAGACTGGTGGAACTCAAAACGTGACACTCAGACTGGTGGCACTCAAAAACCTGACACTCAGACTGGTGGCACTCAAAACCTGACACTCAGACTGGTGGCACTCAAAACCTGACACTGAGACTGGTGGCACCAAAAACCTGACACTCAGACTGGCGGCACTCAGAAACCTGACACTCAGACTGGTGGCACTTAAAAACGTGACACTCAGACTGGTGGCACTCAAAAACCTGACACTCAGACTGGTGGCACTCAAAAACCTGACACTCAGACTGGTGGCACTCAAAAATCTGACACTCAGACTGGTGGCACTCAGAAACCTGACACTCAGACTGGTGGCACTTAAAAACGTGACACTTAGGCTGGTCGTATTAAATATCAGGGTGATCGAAAAGTCACTGTGCACCTTTAGTAGTTACCAATATAATTATTCTTTATTATACCTGCAGTGTTATAAGAGGAACAAGGTATATAACAGGTGCACAGGGACTTTTATAAGAGGAACAAGGTATATAACAGGTGCACAGGGACTTTTATAAGAGGAACAAGGTATATAACAGGTGCACAGGGACTTTTATAAGAGGAACAAGGCATATAACAGGTGCACAGGGACTTTTATAAGAGGAACAAGGCATATAACAGGTGCACAGGGACTTTTATAAGAGGAACAAGGTATATAACAGGTGCACAGGGACTTTTATAAGAGGAATAAGGTATATAACAGGTGCACAGGGACTTTTATAAGAGGAATAAGGTATATAACAGGTGCACAGGGACTTTTATAAGAGGAATAAGGTATATAACAGGTGCACAGGGACTTTTATAAGAGAACAAGGTATATAATAACAGGTGCTGGGACTTATAAGAGAACAAATTATATAACAGGTGCACAGGGACTTTATAAGAGAACAAAAAAGGTATATAACAGGTGCACAGGGAATTTTATAAGAGAACAAAAGGTATATAACAGGTGCACAGGGACTTTTATAAGAGGAACAAGGTATATAACAGGTGCACAGGGACTTTTATAAGAGGAACAAGGTATATAACAGGTGCACAGGGACTTTTATAAGAGGAACAAGGTATATAACAGGTGCACAGGGACTTTTATAAGAGGAACAAGGTATATAACAGGTGCACAGGGACTTTTCGATCGATAAATTTTAAAACACGGAATGATAAAACTATGAACGAAGGAGAGGACAGAAACAAGATGTCGAACATTACCCAATAGAATAAATACAAGAGAAACAAAAATACAAAGAACAAAAGATAGACAAAGATGAAAGAACTGGTACACTTTTTTTTTTTTAGTTTTGTTCGTTTGTTCATAGTGTCTGATGGAACAAGGAGTGCCGGTGTTCAGAAGTGTTCATGAGAGGGCCAGGTGTTGCTTATGGAAGGGTTGGGGGGGGGGGGGGGGGGATAGAGGTGCCGACGTTTGAAGTCTTGGTTGTGTCTTTGTTGTGAAGGAGAACTGCTACATTGAGGGGCAGTGAGGCGGGATACTCCTACATCCCCTCCTCCCTCCCCCCCGCCCCTCTTCCCTTACTGAGAGAGAGAGAGAGAGAGAGAGAGATGTACACGTAATGGGATTCTCAAGGTGAGGTTGTCTTGGCTGTGCATTGTGTGACCTTATTTATGCACACTCACACACTGCACTCGATAGCCTTCATTTCCTCAATTGTAACAGTAGGAACTCATTTACATTCAGGTGGACTGGGATTGCCTGGATCAACCACAGTCTCTCTGTCACTTTCTCTCTTCATTGACCCCCCTCATCATCATCATCATCCTCATCATCATCATCATCCTCGTCATCATCATCATAGCCGTTGTTCATCTCAGTCCCATCACTCTTTACATCATCCCATTCTTCTTCGTCACCACCAGCATTACCATCCTTGCAGTCATCCATCACCATCCTGCATTCACTTGACTATCACTAACTTTCACTACCGTCACCATTCCCCCCCCTCCTCACCCATCTCTCTCCCACAACACCTTACCCTCTCACCCCCTCACCACACCTCACCACACCTCACCCCCTCACCCGTCACCAGGATCACTCTTCACTCCGCTCATCTCTCACACACACACACAAACCTGAAGTAAACACGACCTTTGTCTCCCCTCAAAATTAACTGCTTGAGGCTAGAACAAATACGAGGAAGACCTGCCCCCTCCCTCACTCCCCTTTTCCCTCCCCACACACCCTCCTTCCTTCCTCACACCCTTCCCTTACACCCCCCTCCCCACACAGCTCCTCTCCCCACACCTCCCACACCCCCACCACCTCCTCCTCCTCCCGCCACAGATGAAAGAGTTGACTTAAATGCCTCCAAGTCCTTTGATCTACCCAACCTCCTTCCCCGACCACCTCTTTCGCTTTCTTTTCTTTCTTTCACCCTTTCGCTCTTTCTCTCTACTTCCACCCTTATCTTTCTATTTTCCTTTCACCCTTCTTCTCTTTCTTTCTCTCTTCCTTTTACTCCTTTCTCTTTCTTTCACTCTTCTTCTTCCACCCTCCTCTCTCTTCCTTTCATCCCGCCTCTCTTTATCTCTCCTTCGACCCTTCTCCTTTTCTTTTACTCTCTAGCCTTTCGCCATTTTTATCTTGACTTAGTGAGTACTCCATCTCCTCCATCCTCCAGAAGCTGTTGCTAGAGCTTGTCATTTTCTCCTCTGCCTTCAGCACTCCCGGCATGAGTTTTTAAGCACCGTCTGGACTCTAAAACCTATCTGTCTGTCTGTCTGTCTGTCTGTTTGTCAGTCTGTCTGTCTGTCTCTCAAACATTTTTAATTTTGAGTCTCTGAGCCCTCTCAAGAATATGTTGTCAAGTCTTGTGAGTTAGTGACCTAGTTTAGAAGCGGCGTCTAATGTCTGAATCTCTCTCTCTCTCTCTCTCTCTCTCTCTCTGTCCCTCCTTTTCGTCACAGGGAAACAGCTGGTGGGGAGTTTGGTTTATTTTTCTTCATTCTCCCTTTTCTCTTTCGTCCATGATATTTTTTTTATCGATGTTCTGTTTTGGTTTTAGAGGATTGAGGGAGAGGGATATGTGAGAGAGAGAGAGAGAGAGAGAGACTTATCAGCGGTGTAACATTTTCTGAAGTACAATATTATCATCAAAGCCTCGACGTGTGTTAGTGACGTTGTCTTACTCTCTCTCTTTCCTCTCTCACTCTCTCAACTTAATTTTAATGAGATAGCTTTTGTCTTTGGGGGAGAAGGGTCTATCGGTGCGTTGTTGAGGGAGGTAAGAAAGAGGAATGAGAGATAGAGAGTGGGGGAAAGAGAGTTAAGAGGGAGGGAAAGAGAGAGGAAGAAGGAGGGGGGGAGTGAGGGGAGAAGGGGGAGAGAAAAATGGAGGGGTGAGGGAAGAGAGAGAGAGGAAGATAAAGAAGGGGATTGGAAAGATGGGTGGATGAAAAAGGAAGAGGAGAGGATGAGGGATAGGAGGAGGAGTATCCATTAGGAACCAGACGGAAAGGGAAAAGGAGAGGAACAGAAAGAGAGACAAAAAAGAGTATAGGGATTAACTATAAACAAGAGATAAAGGATAAGGATGAACAGAGGGGAAAGGTAGGAAGGAGGAGGAGGAGATAGGAAGGAGGAGGTAGGAAGAAGGAGGAGGTAGGAAGAAGGAGGAGGTAGAAGGTAGGGAGCTGGGAGTTAACAGGTTATATTACGTTTGGTTAGGTTAGGTTACGTTAGGTTAGGAAGGAAGAAGAGGTAGGAGGTATTGAGGAGGAGACTAGTAGGTAGGAGGTAGGAACTTAACTGGCTGGTGTCCTTCCTGGTTTATCCTGTGGGAGGGTGACGAGGAAGGCACGCACTAGGGATCACTGTGTTGACTCCCTCCTACACCTGTACCGACCTCACACCTCCTCTGTCACGTCCTGCAGAAGGGGGAGGGAGGAGGGGGCCGTGGTGAGGGGGAGGGGGAGGGAGCAGGGACAATGTAGAGGGAGAGAAGGAGGGACAGGTGGTGAGAGGGGGGGAGTTGCATCCTAGGGTCGAATTTCCAATATATTATATGATAAATTTTCCTCCATAACTAGATACAATGTATAAACGTATCTAATTGGCACTCACTTAACTTACAATATGATAATTAAATATTAACTTCAAAATGGCGTCCAAATTATCCTGAGGATCTTAACTTGATACATTGAATACATTGCCGAAACCTAACCAAACCTAACCTAACCTTGATCTGGCATAAGCTATTAGAACAAGGTCACAATTTCAATATTTACCTACTGCGCATGCGTCACCAGAAGAACCAAATTGAAGACATTGAAATAACGCAGACGTCAGAAACTCAAACTACGATCCCTTTGTCGAGTTTTCCTATTCATTAACTGTGGCCGAAATGCATTTAATTGTCAAAGCAAAATTCATAACCTCATCTCTACTCGCTAAATTTAAGGTCTGGTCCACCGGATTAGATTTCACCATTCATTGGATGTTACCTGATGTTTGTGTGTGTGTGTGTGTGTGTGTGTGTGTGTGTGTGTGTGTGTGTGTGTGTGTGTGTAGCGGGCAGGGTGAAACTATGGGCAAGTTTTTTTTACGACATTTGCCTCTGTCTACCCATCAGTAATTGGGAACCTGGATGTTAATTGATTTGCGGATCGTATTCCGGGGTAATGGTTAGTCAGTGCAGTTGGCGAGTTGTCCGGTCTTTTTCGGACTATTCCTTGACACTGGGTCATGCAGCTTGTTAACTTAGGGTGTGGTTGTTGTGTTGGCGACAGCTTCTACACATGAAACAAATTCACGCCTAGGTGGCCCTTGGGGCGGCCAGCCTCGATTTCGAGGGGCTTCCATTATTATAATGTTGTATCATAAGTGTCAACGGGTGTATCTGCTTACGAGGACCCTTTTGTTTAGTGTTCTGTTTATAATGGAGAGAGAGAGAGAGAGAGAGAGAGAGAGAGAGAGAGAGAGAGAGAGACCAACGTTACCGATGACACCACAAGAGCGTGTAATTAGTTTAGTTTGTTCCCTGTCGTGTCTCCTTTGATCAGGGCAGGGATGAGGGGTGGTAGGAGGCAGGAGGGATGTGGGAGTGAGAGGTGAGGATGAGGGATGTGGTTGGAAGTGAGGGTGGTAGAAGTGGGGAGTGGTAGGGGAGGTGAGGGGTGTGGTAAGAGGCGAGGAGGTGGGAGTTGAAACCGGGAGATGAGGGGGGGTGGTAGGAAGCAAGGGGCTGAGGGGGGGTGGTGGAAGTAAGGGGCTGAGGGGGGGTGGTAGGAAGTAAGGGGTTGAGGGGGGTGGTGGAAGTAAGGGGTTGAGGGGGGTGGTGGGAAGTAAGGGGTTGAGGGGGGGTGGTAGGAAGTAAGGGGTTGAGGGGGGTGGTGGACGTAAGGGGCTGAGGGGGGGTGGTAGCGGCGGGCTGAGGGGGGTGGTGGTGGAAGCGCGGGCTGGTGGGGTGGTAGGAAGTAAGGGGTTGAGGGGGGTGGTAGGAAGCAAGGTTGAGGGGGGTGGTAGGAAGCAAGGGGTTGAGGGGGGGTGGTAGGAAGCTAAGGGGTTGAGGGGGGGTGGTAGGGAAGTAAGGGGTTGAGGGGGGGGTGAGAGAAGTGGCAATATGGGTGGTAGGAAGTAAGGGGTTGAGGGGGGGTTACATTTTTCGTGATTCCTAAGATTTTTTGGGTCAATATCCAAAAAATCTGAGACTTTTCTACTATGTAATTTTTTCTGTATATTTGTAGTTTAATCATTAAGGCTACGTTAAGTATTTACCTGGAATATTATTGTATATCTTGGTGATTAATAATGTTAATAATGCTAATACAGAACACACACACACACACACACACACACACACACACACACACACACACACACACACACACCATCGTCAAACCGTCACCCACTGCCTCAAATTCACGACTCCGCCAATGTTTCCTCGCCAACTACACCGCCAACAGGCATTCATCTTCACACTCCTCCAGGATTAAATTTTATCAAGAAAAATATAACACAATGGAGGAATTTTCTTCTTCTAATTATTTCCTACTTTTTTTTTATTTCATCTCCGCCTGTTTATTCTCCCTCTTTCTTAATTCAACTCTGACCTCTCTCTCTCTCTCTCTTCCAACACACACTCCCTCTCACCACTTCTCTTTCTCTTTCTTCTACAACCCGAGTCTCCTCATCTTCGCCAGCCTTGACGCCTCTTCGCCAGTCTTGACGCCTCTTCGCTGGCTCTTCAGTATGCGGAGTCTTTTTTCCCGGAACTCTTACCAAGATGATCACCGGCGGAAGTGTTGACACTTTAACACTAGTGTGTGTGTGTGTGTGTGTGTGATGGTCAGCGTGCTCGCCTCGCCTCGGGCAGGTTGCAACGATGGACAAGTTTCTTTACGCCATTTGCCTCTGTCTACCCAGCAGTATTTGGGGACCTGGAAGATAATCGATTTGCAGATCGTGTTCCGGGGTAATGGTTAGCTAGTGCAGTTGACGAGATGTCCGGTTTTCTCGTATTATTCCTTGACACTGGGTCACTCAGCACGTTACACGAGGGGCAACCATTATTATTGTTATTATTGTGTGTGTGTGTGTGTGTGTGTGCGTCCATGGGTGTTTGTGTGTAGTTTGCTTGAGTTTGAGATGACAAATGGACAGACAAACTCTGTAAATGTATAAACAAACATACATTTACACACCCCCAAGCACTAGCAAGGTTTAGCAGTGGACTACTGCACCATCCTCGTCATCGCCACCTCCTGCCACCGGCAGTCCCCCGTCCACCTCGCGCAGTCCGCCACTACAACAAAATTCAGCCCATAAGAGCCCGCACTGATAGATATAAGAACAGCACCATCCCATCTATTGTTAAAATAATAAACAACTCCTGATTTATGTACTGTACACTGTACAGCCCTGTAAATGTATTGAACGCATATCATTATGTCTAAATCACTTGTAAGTTTGTATATTTTCAGCCACCGGCTGCAACTCTATTAATGAACCGTTTATTATTATTATTATTATTATTTAGATAACCACATAGACAGACACAGACAAATAGACACATAATAGACAGATACAAGAATCCAAAGACAACTGAGAGGGAATTCAATCTCGTAGAATCCAAAATTAAAAAAATATATATATTTATATACAGTATATATCTCCAGGCCATAAGTGATGAACACCTAACATAGCCTAAACATTGCTTCTGGTGCACTACACAGTTTGTTTATGTGATTCAGGGAAGAGGGGAGATGTGTTTTTTCCGTTATTATTCTTTCTTTCTTTCTTTCTTTCTTTCTTTCACAACTTTAATATTTCGTCTTCATCATCGTTTATTCTTCTTCTTTATTTCTTCTCCTTTATTTCTTCTTCTTCTTCTTTAACTCTTCTTCTTGTACCCTTATTTTCTTCCTTTATCAATCTTTTCCTTTTAGTCTTTTTCCTCATTTATTATGCTTTTATTTTTCTATTCTTTTCTATATTTTTTATTTCTTCTCGTTCGCTAAAATAATTAATCGCCTCTTCTTGAATTCCCGACCAAATAACCTGAAACTTGGTAGCCTTATATAGAGCCAATACACGTTCACACTATTAGTTCCTTATTTTTGTTACTATTTATTACTTTTGTTACTATTTACTTTATTACTTTTGTTACTTTTTATTACTTTATTACTTTTGTTACTATTTCCTTTATTACTTTTGTTGTGGTTCAGGGTTAACAACTCCAGCTAATTTATTGGGTGAGGATCTAACCTAAGCGAATCACACACACACACACACACACACATATACATACATACATACATACATACATACATACATACACAGAACAGTAGCAGTAGTGTATGTGTCTGCATCCTGGGGTTATGCAGGTATACAATAATCACAAACTCGTCATCAACAGGTCTGGAACAACAACAAAATATTTTATACCTAAAACAAAAAAAACACCAAAAACTAACTTATCTAACACAGTTTTAACCCCGTGATTGTTTTTTAACGCTGTTTACGAGATGGTTTATAAATATGGTGATTTTTCCTCGTTACTCACCCGGTGTGTTTTTGAAGGCAACTGTGTGTGTGTATGTATGTTTTTTTTTACTCGTGTAGAGAAAATGGCTTTGTTTTTGTTTGTTTGTGTGTGTTTTTTTTTTTTTATCGGTGATGTAATGTTCAGGTATGAGTTTTTCTGGCTTTTTGGTGTTTTTTCTGATTTGTAATGTTGTGTTTTTTGTGTTTGTTTAAATATGGGTAAGATATGTGGACTCGAGTGAGGATCCTATTATCGCTCTGTGTGTTTTTGACAGGAGAGGAGAGGAGGGGGGGGCTTGCTTGGGGTCATTAAAGGTCAAATGTCAAACACCTCTAATAAGTCACACCTCTACTCGGCGTCAAGTGACAAATTGTACATCTCTCATTGGTAGCTTCTGGCCAATTGGGGAACCCGACACATAATTCTTACCCCTGGATACGAACCGTGGCATTGCCGTCGAGGTTGTGATATTTGTAGCCACTGCGCCACGACCATCTGTCCTGTGTTTGAGTTTCTTAAAAAAAAGAGTTAAAGTTGGTTGGCATTTGTTTGTGTGTTGATTGAAGGTGACTGTTTTGCATTTTGGATTGACATTTTTAGGTGTGTGTGTGTGTGTGTGTGTGTGTGTGTGTGTGTGTGTGTGTGTGTGTGTGTGTGTGTGGATGGTTTTTCCTCCTTTCTGTCATTCGTCTCCCCAAAGTATATAACCACGCCTACCTCGTCGCCATCATCCCAGACCACGCCCACTCCAATTATTATCCTCAACACTCCACTCTTACCCACTCCCCCACACTCATTCATCACTCCCCCTCCCACCATCACCTCCACCCCCCCACACTCCACCATCCCCCCTCCCACCATCACCCACCCCTTACTCCACCCTCCCTCACCCTCTCCCGTCATCCCACACCACACCGAAGACACGAGACAAAATTACCCCTAGGCTTTTGATCAATAGACGAACACAGAAGGCAAGGCATTATGCAAAACAAAGGGACTCTATTACCTCATATATACACACGGGATGGGAGAGGAAAACAGGCTATATTATGCAAAATAAAACAGGCTATATTATGCAAAATAAAACAGGCTATATTATGCTGAATAAAGACAAATATATTATGTAAAATAAATGGGAAATGGTAGCGTGAAAGAGAAGCTATATTTTACATGTGGTATAGGTGGGGATATTATTTATACAAGAAGATATAAGAGAGTAGGTATATTATATAAAGTAAATGGGAGTTATATATAAGAATAAAGGTATATTTTAAAGATATACCGTAGAGGCAGACAAGGGATACCAGTATATTTACTATAGGCAGAGGAGGGATATATAAAATAGAATGGGATGTTTATTACAGAGAAAAAAGGATGATATAGGTGGAAAGGGGAAAATGAATAGGTAATATATACATCAATGAGTAAATGGAAGAAAGGAGTGAAGGAAGGAATAACGAGAGAGGAAGAGTAGTTGAATGAAGGAGAAGAGAAAATGATAAGGAGAAGGAGAAGATAATGAAGTTAAGACAGTAAAGAAAGATGAGATAAGAGGGACAGAGAGAGAGAGAGACAGAGTACCTGGTGTAGCGAGACATAAAAAGTTGTTTACATGGTAGTCGTAAGTCATCAAAGGGGATTTTTTAATGGTTGACTTCACAGACCAGAGAGAGAGAGAGAGAGAGAGAGAGAGAGAGTTCCTGGAATACCTCATCTAATATGTTGAGACCTTTTGTGATATAATTAAAAACTTTCTAAAAAAAACCCTGAAAACCTGTCTCTTCCTTTCACCTTAACTCTCTCTCTCTAACTCTCTCTCTCTCTCTAAAAAACAACAGGCCAAGAGAAATTCAGTTGCAACTTTTTTCTCTTTCTCTCTCTGTTTCACCATCCATTATATCCACTATCTACCTCTTTCTCCACGTGTCTATCTATCCATCTTTACATCAATCCATCTATCTATCATCGTTTCCCCTCTCCCTCCTTGGTGTGGGTGGATCAAGAGGCAGAAACCTCCGAAAGAAGAGTAAGGAGGGAGGGAGGGATGGATGGAGGGAGGGAAGGGAGAGGAGGAAGGAGAGTATAGGACGAGAAGCGAGGAGGGGGAGGCAGGGATGGAAGTAGGCTGGAAAGGAAGGAGGAGCGGTCTGGGAGGGAGATTAGACTGGGAGGAAGCAGGAGGGAGGTAAGTAAGTCAGGAGGGAGGTAGGAAGGGAGGGATGGAGTATAGGGAGATAGGGAGGGAGGGAGGCAGGGAGAGGAGGTAGACTGGGAGGGAGGTAGGAAGGGAGGGATGGAGTAAAGGGAGGGGGGACACAACACCAACCTCCCTCGACAAAGGCACATAACAGACGCCTTTGGTGGCTGCACGAGTCAAAGTGTGTCTTTCTTTCTTCCAGCACCAAGGACCTCAATTGCTTCCTTATGCTCCGCTTATTTCCACCCTTTGAAATGATTCTGAAAACCATTTTTTCTTTTTTTTGAGTTCAAGTGTATCGTGATGTAGTGAGTCTGTGTAAATCAGTAATATAGTCTCGGGAAGTGTATTAGTTGTGGCCTTTTTGTGGTGGAGGAGAGACTGGGTAAAAGAGTGTGAGGTAAATGTAGAAAACGAGAAGAAAGGACTACAGTAGAGATCTAGAACAGTGTAGTAAATAAGAAGAAATGTAGACAGTGAGAGAAAAAACTACAATAGACACCGATAAGTGACTCTTGTCGTCTAAAAGTGACCCCTGGCGTCTAAAAGTGACCCCTGACGTCTAAAAGTGACCCCTGATGTCTAAAAGTGACTCCCTAACGTCTAAAAGTGACCCCTGACGTCTAAAAGTGACTCCCTAACGTCTAAAAGTGACCCTTGACGTCTAAAAGTGACTCCATGACGTCTAAGAGTGTCCCCTGACGTTTAAAGGTGATCCCTGACGTCTAAAAGTGACCCCTGACGTCTAAAAGTGACTCCCTAACGTCTAAAAGTGACTGACGTCTAAAGAGTGACTCCATGACGTCTAAAGTGACCCCCTGACGTCTAAATGTGACTCCTGACGTTTAAAGTGTTCCTGACGTTTAAAGGTGATCCCTGACGTCTAAAAGTGACCCCTGACGTCTAAAAGTGACTCCCTAACGTCTAAAAGTGACCCCTGACGTCTAAAAGTGACCCCTGGCATCTAAAAGTGATTCCTGACGTCTAAAAGAGACCTCTGGCATCTAAAAGTGACCCCTGGATTATAAATTAGATCCCTGACATCTAGAAATGATCCCTGACATCTAGAAATGATCCCTGACATCTAGAAATGATCCCTGACATCTAAAAGTGACCCTCGACGTCTAAAAGAGACCCCTGGCGTCTATAAGTGACCCCTGACGTCAAAAAGTGACCCCTGACGTCTATAAGTGACCCCTGACGTCAAAAAGTGACCCCTGACGTCTATAAGTGACCTCAGCGTCTACCATCAAAACAAGAGTCGACCATACACACAATATTTTCTTCTCCCGTCACTACCATTGATTCCCGATACTACTCCTTGTATGGAAATATTTCTGCCCTATGCCTCCTCTCTCAATCCTCCTCCTCCCCTCACATCCCTCACGCCCCACCTCCCCTCACGCCCCACCTCCCCTCCGACCCTCTACCCCTCACACCCCTCCTCCTCTCACGCCCCTACACCCTTAATCCCTCTCCTCACTCACTCACTCAATCTCCCCACTCTCCTCCCCTACTCGTCCTAACCCCTAACTCGTCCTAAATTTATCTCCCCAAATAACCCCAATTCCCCAATGCCTTTTCCCCTGTTCGTCTCACTCACCTCCACATAATCCCAGCCATCTTATTTCCCCAAACCCCTAAATATTTCCCCAATTCCCCAAGTTTCATCCCTTCCCTTAGTCCATTTCCTCAACTTCCCCCTGTTTCTCCTCCCCAACCCCCCCTCCTCTTCCCCCCTCATCTCCGGCCTCCCCGCCACCTGCTTCTCTAGAGCCTTCTGTTAACAGGTCTCTAGATATCTACATCTCTCTCTCTCCTTCTCCCTCCTTCTCTTTCTGCCTCCCTCTATGTCATTCTTTCTTTGCATGTCTCTCTCTCTCCTTATCCCTCCTTCCCTTTCTCTATGTCATTCTTTCTTTGTCTCGGCCTCTCTCTCTCTCTCTGTCTCTCGTTTGAGCCTTTGATGTCTCACCTCCAGGGAGATAGAGTGAGGGTCTACCTGGAACAAGGAGAATTACCAGAGAGAGAAACCTTATTACATACTCACCTTTGGACTTTTATTCCCTGTAAGGTTATTTCTTCCCATTTTTCCATCCAATTTATTCTGATCCAATCAATTGCCTTTTTTCCCTCATGATTTTTTCTTGAAATGGAGGGAGGGTTTGAGAGAGAGGGTGTGTGTGTGTGTGTGTGTGTGTGTGTGTGTGTGTGTGTGTGTGTGTGTGTGTGTGTGTGTGTGTGTGTGTGTGTGTTCTTTTCATAGTCCTTTCTGAGTCGTAAATATTTCAAAAGGAATATTTTATGGGTATTTTCAGAGGTGGGATTTTGTATGGGAGGTTTGGGTAGTTATGGGGGGGTTGGGGGGTGGAGGAGGAGGAGGGTGAAGAAGGGGCGTGGGGAGGGTATGAGTAGAGAAGCGGGAATTATGAGAAGGAGAGAGTGTAGGAAGGAGGAGGAGAAGTGGAAGAGGGAGGGGAATCAAGAACAAGAGGAGGAAAAGAGAGGAGGAAGGGAAAAGGAAGATGAGGAGGAGAAACATAAGGGGAGGAGGAGGAAGAGGAGGGGAGGAGGAGGAGGAAGGGGAAAAGAGGGAGAGAAGGAGGAGGGGTTGAAACGAACATCAAGCAGCCTATAGATATAATGGTGAGTGACTTAAGGTGATGGCTGGCTGGGATCTTGTTGTGGGATAATATTCAGCGGCGAGGTGATGGAGGAGGTGTGTGTGTGTGTGTGTGTGTGTGTGTGTGTGTGTGTGTGTTGTGAGGGAAGGTGGATCTTTCTCCCTTCTCTTCCTTCCTTTTCATTCCTTCCTTCCTTCCTTCCTTCCTTCCTTCCTTCCTTCCCTCACCTTCCCTCCCTTCCTCCCAAACGTGACATCACCACCATAATTATGCCTCAAAGCTCAAATACTGAAAATTAAATGCAATTCTTTGTTTTTTATCGTTCCCTTAATGAAGTCAAGTCCACCAGTGATTAATAATCTGGAGAGCCTGCTGATTGGTTAAGCTGGGGGAGCCTGCTGATTGGTTAAGCTGGGGGAACCTGCTGATTGGTTAAGCTGGGGGAGCCTGCTGATTGGTTAAGCTGGGGGATTGGTGGAGATAAGAGGGAGAGATGAAGGAGAGATAAGGAGGGGGAAAAGAGGATGGAAAGGTAGAGAAAATGAAGGAGCGAGGGAGGTAGGAGGGAAGACGGCAATCATCTACATCATCACAACTATCACCACCACAACTATCACCACCACAACTATCACCACCACAACTATCACCACCACAACTATACCTACAACTATCTACCACAACTATCACCACCACAACTATCACCACCACAACTATCCACCACAACTATCACCACCACAACTATCACCACCACAACTATCACCTACAACTATCACCACCACAACTATCACCACCACAACTATCACCACCACAACTACCACCACCACAACTATCCCTTACCACAACTATCACCACCACAACTATCACCTACAACTATCTTACCACAACTATCACCACCCACAGCTACCACCACCACAACTATCACCACCACAACTATCTTACAAAACTATCACCACCACAACTATCACCACCACAACTATATCACCACCACAACTATCACCACCACAACTATCACCATCACCACTATCACCACCACAACTATCACCACCACAACTATCACCACCACAACTATCACCACCACAACTATCACCATCACCACTAATCACCACCACAACTACCACCTTCCCAATCACTACTATTACCATCGTCTCATCACCAGTTTGTCATTACTACCAACAGTACCAGTAAAGTAAACTCTTAAGATAATCCACATTTATACCGTAACTTAAAGAGAATAAATTAGTTACACTCACACCTCCAGTTAGTTACACTCTCACACCTCCAGTTAGTTACACACTCACACCTCCAGTTAGTTACACTCTCACACCTCCAGTTACACACTCACACCTCCAGTTACACTCTCACACCTCCAGTTACACACTCACACCTCCAGTTAGCGAATAAATTTAACGTATAAACTTGGAATATTCAGTTGCGGGACTTTTCACCCACTACTAACTCCCTCGACAAAATGCGTGTCAGTTTTGTGTGTGTGGTGAACATGTGTGAATATTCATTTCCGCATGTTTTATTTTTATTTGGCGGCGGCGGCGGCGTTCAGCAGGACTGTCAGCTCTCGTTAATTTGATCAACGATGGAACGTGTTGTTGGGTGGGTAGGAGGAGGAGGAGAGTAAGGTGGAGGTAAGGAGATAGAGGGTATTAAGGGGGGGGCGGTGGAGAGGAGAGAGTGGGGAAGGTGGAGGGACAGAGTGGAGGGAAGGTAGGGATGGGGAGGTGAGGGAGTAGGGAGAGGGGGATGGGTAGAATAATGGCCGCGCTTATAACATTTAGAGAAGGAAAGTGTTGGTGATAATGTTGTTGTTGGTGATGGTGATGGTGGTAGTGGTGGTGATGGTGGTAGTAGTAGTGATGGTGATGATGGTAGTGGTAATGGTGGTGATGGCGGTAGTGGTGGTGATAGTAGTGGTTAGTGGTGATAGTAGTGGTTAGTGGTGGTGATGGTGGTGGTAGTAGTGGTAATGGTGAAAGTAGTGATGATATTGGTGTTGATGTTATTGCTATTGGTGTTGATGTTATTGCTGTTGTTATTGATGTTATTATTATCCCCATTGTTATTATCATTATTTGCTACACACACACACACACATTACATCACGCTCAATAGTTCACTAGCAAAACCAATCCACTCAATACATCATTCTATTCACAAAACCAATCATTATTCCTCGATATATATTTCTATTTATTTCCTAAGTGACCAATTACCGAGACATTTACCCTCAAAACTCACTCCTTCATAGTCATTCAGTCATATCTTATTCAGTATCATCAGCACAGGTTCAGTCACTCAAGCATCTCTCTCTCTCTCTCTCTCTCTCTCTCTCTCTCTCTCTCTCTCTCTCTCTCTCTCTCTCTCTCTCTCTCTCTCTCTCTCTCTCTCTCTCTCTATTAAAGATATATTCCCTTCTGACCCCCAAGGCGTCTCACCAATTTACAATTCATGCTGTATAGGGCAGGACTTGCTGAGTGTTATCAGTCAGTAGAGACATAGCCGAGCGAGGAAGGAGGGTAGGGAGGGAGGGAGGAAGGAAGGGGAAGGGAAGATTGGGGTCGTCATGCTAACACTCAAGCTATCAACAGGTGGAATAAACCAGATACTTGGTACAGAGAGAGACGGATATAGATGTGAGTGAATTCGTTTCCCTTGGATAAGTAGAAATGATTGTTGGTGGTGTTGTAGTTGTTGTTAATGATGGTTTTGTTGTATGTGTTGTTTTGATTGTTGTAGTTACTGTTGTTATTGTAGTTGCTGCTGTTGTCGTAGTTGATGTTGTATTTTCTATTGTTGTTGTTGTTGTTGTTATTTTGATTGTTGTAGTTGCTGTTGTTGTTGTTGTTGTTGTTGTCGTGTCAGCTTCCGGTAACGTGAACAGCCAAGGTTGTAAAATCATCTAACATAACTCTCAAGATATAACCAAAAAAAAACAACATTGAACTATTGAAAGAGTTATAATGCCAACGTCATTATTGTTATCTTTTAGAGGATAACTATGGCATAATAATATATAAATAATAATAATACTCTATCTGTCTGGACTCTTAAAGAAATTAACCTGATATCATTTATCTGTTTCAACACTGACAGTCATATCGTCGTCATCATCATCATCATCATCATCAACAAGATCAACATAGTGATTAAAAAGATATCAATAACATCAATAACAACAACAACAACTACTACTACATCATTACCATCATCATTGTCATTAAAAGCATAAAAACAAAAAACAAACAAACATCAATAACATCACTTCTAAAGACATCAACATAAACCACAAAAGACATAAACATCAACAGACATTACCACCACCACCACCACCACCACCACCACCACCACCTACCACCACACACACCACCACACACATACACCACCACCACCACCACCACCACCACCACCACTACCACCACCACCTACCACCACACACACCACATATATGTATGTAAAAAGACAATCAATACCCCAGTAAATACAAGAAAACAGATAACACACACAACATAAACATCCCTCCTGCTGTCCCCGTCCCCCGTCCCCCGCCCCCCCCGCCCCCCCTTTACCCCCCAGCCAGGTGTGCTTTACCTGATCAGATGTCACAGTGAATCTTGCCTCCCCCCTTCCCCCCAACACCCCGCGCCACTACGTAAATATAAAGTAGAATTCACAGTCTAAAATATCTTTATACAGGGACACAGGTACAGATTCAGGTGTAAAATGCTGTACAGGTGTAGTAGTTTTTACCTGTAGTGATTGTTTCATTTCAGGTATAAAAAGTATATTCGCAGGTATATTAGTTCAGGTAAACATAGCCGCAATCACGTGAAGATTAGACACCCCAGATTATATCACCTGAGGATTAAACACCTTAACGATACCTGGAAGGGGTTAGGTTAGGTTAGGTTAGGTTTCAGTATAGAGGACAGGGTTTGTGGTTTCCTTGTGACAATAGTATCATGACGGTCGCTCAATGTAGACTCAATATTGCCTTTGTGAGCGTGTGTAAAGAAGGGTTTTACACACACACACACACACACACACACACACACACACACGGAAGCCACACAGCAATAAACACACAAGATAAACCTAGACTACTTAAACAAGACTGTCCCAGCCTGATAACAACTGACCTGAGGGTAGCAAACGACAGCTCACCTCACATGTCACTGATAAGCCAGGCATGTGAATCAGTCAGGTGGCCAGGTGATAATGAGTGGGGGGGCGAGATAGTGAATTCTGTGATGTGATAGTAAGAAGGAAGTTTGTCAGGTGAGGGTGATAATGAGACAGATATAGAGGGAGGGAGAGATGTGTGTTGGTCGAGGTGAGGTAATCTGTGTGTGTAGGGGGGGGGATGTGTTACTGGGTGAATGTTAGGGTGTGCTTGGGTATGTGTAAGTATGTATGCGTAGAGGGAGAGAAACAGACAGACAGACAGAGAGACACCCCCTTCCCCCCTCACGGTACAAGGATCATATCAATAAGGACAATATTATGTTAAACTTGAATCAACATTTATACGAACGTCATCTCAGTTTACTCAACATACTTAATCATGTTATGTGGTTATAAACATTCCCCGACACTGGTAGAGCCCCTGTGTATGTTAAGTATGTTGTAAAGATGTTGATGTTTCTGTGACGCTGATAGAGAATGGTTACTGTAGATGGGTAGTTTGGTTCATTGTGGTTATATAAGGTGTTTAATGGGTAGTAGGTAAGGACTGTGTATGTGTCTTAAGATTATTGAAGTCAGTTCGTAGTTTGTGGTAATGTGTGATCTACTATCCAATATCACTATCATTGGGGCTGCCAGCATCACTACCAATATCCACCACTACCACCATCCACTACCACCATCCACCACTACCACCATCTACCACTACCACCATCCACCACAACCACCATCCACTACCACCATCCACTACCACCACCATCTCTCGACTTCATGCCTTTGCGCCTGCCAGAATTGCTTGCCTATTTGTTTGCGCTGAATTAGTTTGCAAGTCCCTCACAACTCCCGCTGGTATTATCAATGTTTCACAAACTATACGGCTCCTGAGTTTGGCAGGAAAGTTTCAGGTGGGAGAGAAAGGGATGGAGGAAGGGAGGGGGAGGTAGGATGAGTGGGAGGGTAAGAGGGAGGGAGGGTGTGTGGGTGGAAGGGTGAGAGGGAGGGAGGGGAGGTGTATGGGTAGGGAGGTGTGTGAGTGAGAGGGAGGAGGGGGAAAAAGGTGAGACTGTGGGTAGGAGGGAGAGATAGGGAGGGTGAGAGGGAGAGGGGGTAGGAGAGAGGGAGAGGAAGGAGGACAAGTTATAGCTGGTTAGTTTTATGTCGTGGGCCGCTGCTGCAAGTGGTGTTGATTTGTAGAGCTTCTAGTGGCCTGGCCAGTGACAGAGGGTAGTGGTGTGGAAGTGGTTGGGGTAGTGGCTGGGGTAGTAGTGGTTGTAGATTAGTGGTACTTTTAGTGGGTCTGGTCTCTGATAAAAGGCAGTGGTGGTGGTGGTAGTAGTAGCTGTGGTACTTCTAGTGATCTGGCTAGTGATAGAGAGTTGTGGTGGGGAAGTGGTAGTAGTAGTAGTAGTATTAGTAGTAGTAAGTAGTCGTATATTTTAGAGATTCTAGTGGTCTGGCTAGTGACGAGGGATAGTGGGCATGTCATTCCGTTTTAAATAACTAGGAAAAGAAAAAATATCCAGTCATATTTTTTATATAAAATAACTCTGAGTAAAAAAAATCCAGACTTTTTTCTACTAAATCCAGTATATTTTTCCCTCTATTAAATAAATCTTAAAATATGAAACAAAAAGTATTTTTTTCCGTAATATATAACTCACAAAATATGAGTCATATTTTTATCTTCATTAAATAGCTCATGATAATAACTTCATATATATTTTTTCTATATTAAATAACTCGTAAATTATATAAGTCTATTTATAACACAAAATTCAGACGTACAATTTCAAGCCATTTTTTTATATATTCACTTTTAAGACGAGATTAACCCTACCACCAATATTTTACTCTCCTTTACTGCAGGTCACACACACACACACACACTCTCTCTCTCTCTCTCTCTCTCTCTCTCTCTCTCTCTCTCTCTCTCTCTCTCTCTCTCTCTCCATTCCTTACCTTCTTATATGAGCCGTTTCTCTCTTTTTCTCCTTAACTTCTCATTATCTTTCACTTTGCCTTCTCTGCTTTCTTCTCTCCTATCTTCTCTCCTCCCTCTCATCATTATTCCCCCCTCTTTCATTTCCTTCCTTATGGAGGGGAAGGAGAGGAAGGAGGTGGGGGATGGAAGAGGGGAAGGAGAGGAAGGATAGATTATAAAGGGAAGGGGCGAGAGAAGAGGAGGAGAATGGAAAGTTATAAGAAACAAAGAGAGAAAGAAAGGCGAGGGAAGAAAAAGAAGGGAGGTGGAAAAGGGGGGAAGAAACAAAGGAAAAGGGGAAAATAAAGGGAAGAAAGGAATGAATAAAAGATGGAAAGAAAGAATCGGTGAAGGATTGAATAAAGGAAGGAAGGGATGAAGGTAGGAAGGGGGAAGAAAGAAGCAAGGAAGGAAGGAAGAAAGAAAGAAAAGAAGGAAGGAAGGAAGGAAGTAAGGAAGGAAGGAAGGAAGTAAGGAAGGAAGGAAGGACAGGTAGAGGAAGGCTAATAAGCAATTCTCCTAAAGTCAATATGTTTTGCATTAATCTCTCCCTCACTAAGAGAACCCTCCTCCCTACCCCCTCCCTCCCTTTCACCCTTCCTCCCTCCTTCCCTTCCCCTCCCCCCTCCTACCCCACTTCCCATCTCACCCTTCCTCCCTCTCCTTCCCCCCTCTACCCCTTCCCCTCCTACCCCTCTCCTCCCCCACTTCAGGCAGCCTCAGGACAACCAAACCCTTCTTGAATCTAATTTGGTGGACAGCCTCTTACCAAAATGGGGAAACTAAAATCTCCCCTTTGACAAATTACCCACCTTCCATCTTGGTACAATTAACGTTAAAATCCCTCCCCATTCTTCCTCCCTTTCCCTCCCCCACTTTCCCTCCCTTTCCCTTCCTCCTCTTTCGAAAAAAAAGTCTTCATTGAAAAATTACCTATTTATGGAAATTTCTCTTCCTGAATAATAATTGCCCTTTTATGAAAATTTCCTTTGTGATCAATTGCCCTTTCATCAAAATCCTGACAAAATTATCCCTTTGTGAATCATTTCCTTCATGAAAAATTGCCCTTTTATGAAAAAACTATGAAAAAATTGCTCCCTTTTTCAAATTTCCTTTTTGTGATTTTTTCTATCCTGGATTTTTTTTCAGGGATTACTAAGATAATCTCTGTGTCGATTTATATTCATGACCGGTGACGTAATCCGGTATAAGAAGAATTTAACACCTTTTATCATAAGACTCTTCACACAGGTAACTTAATTAACAAATCATAAGACTCTTCACACAGGTAACTTAATTAACAACAAACATCACAACTAAATAATAAGTTCAATAATAACCCGCATTACAACTCACCATAACACACACCTCAATAGCTTAATGTAATATACTAATAGTCAACACAGTATACAGGCTTCAGTGATATTATAGCTTACGAGGAATATTTTAGGGTAGAAACCTTCGAGAATACGACCATGAGATCCTTGGTGAAATAAGGTAATGTTTTAACGTATAGCAATAATCATTTCAACATCTATCAATTAACATTTCAACAGGTAACACTTTAACATTTCAACAGGTAACAATTTAACATTTCAACAGGTAACAATTTAACATTTCAACAGGTAACACTTTAACATTTCAACAGGTAACAATTTAACATTTCAACAGGTAACAATTTAACATTTCAACAGGTAACACTTTAACATTTCAACAGGTAACAATTTAACATTTCAACAGGTAACAATTTAACATTTCAACATCAATTGAATATTTTAACAGGTATTAACGATCATTCAACATCTCAACACAGGACATCAACAACACTCACCTTTCATCCGGTGGTCGGGTTTAGATTGCCAACCTAGCCCATTAATCATATTCTCGGTAGTGGTGGTGGTGTTTACATGTAGATTAGCTAAGCACCGCATCCCTCCCCTCCCCTCCCCAACCCCCCTCTCCTCCCCCCCTCCCCTTACTTTACTATACTTAAATTGAAGGAAAATATTAGGATTACAGTATTATGAATTGGTGAATGATGCTTAATAATGCTTTATAACCCTAGCAGTGACCTAGTATACGGTGCTTAATAACCCTGGTAGTTGAAGCACCTGTCTCTGAAGCACCTGCCTCTTAGTTAATCACGGTAGCAGGGGTTATTGTTTACACCTTGATCGGTTAATGAACCTTCCCTCCCTCCTCCTCCTCCTCCTTCTCCTCCCTACCTCCTCCTCCCTTCTCTTCCAGTTCTCCTCCCCTCCTCCTCCTTCGTCCTCCTCCTCCTCGTCACTGGCCAGGGGAAGGCAGCTGGGAGGAGAGTAATCCCAACATCATTTATCTTGCTCACTCACCGACATCAAATTGGACATAGAGTAAGACGGGGGATGAGCGAGAGAGAGAGTGTGTGTGTGTGTGTGTGTGTGTGTGTGTGTGTGTGTGTGTGTGTGTGTGTGTGTGTGTGTGTGTGTGTGTGTGTGTGTGTGTGTGTGTGTGTGTGGGGTAAAGATGGCAGGTGGAGTATAGTAGTAGTAGTAGTAGTAGTGTGGTAGTGGCGAAGGTGTGGCTATTGGGGGGCTGGAGGCCACGTTAAAAAAAAAAAAAGTAGTAGTGGTAGTAGTAGTGGTAGTAGTAGTAGTGGTGGTAGTAGTAGTAGTAGTAGCACCAGCACCAACGACATCGGGTCACCTAATCAGAGTCTGGTAGGTGAGACGAACAAAAATATTTTCCACTGGGCGACAAGAGCGATTGAGGCGGAAAATTGCAAGGTGACAACACTGGCTGAAGTTTGGTTGTGATTCTCTCCTACGTGTTGCCGATCACCCTCTCCTTCCCTGTAAATTTGACTTAAGAACATACATCCACTAAATTTGATTCAGTCACCTGTACTTAAGATTGATTTAGTTGTAAATTTGAATCTTTTTTTTTTTTACACTCATCTATACTGTACGTGAAGACAAACCGTAAATTATAGCTTATATTTCCTGTAAATTATACTGCTGAAACAAAGTAAATTGCTGATTCTCTTTGCTGTAAAATCGTTTTATTTTATATGCATAAACTTAATTTACAACTAACCTCTACTGTAAATTTGTAGTAATTTACATACTTACTTTAACATACAGCGTAAATAATGATTCCTCTTCTTTGTAAATTTATCCTAAATTGCATACAAAGACGTAAATCGCAATCGCAATTTTCCATCTTTGTAAATCTAGTATTTCATTTACATGTACTTAACTGAAGACAGAACGTAAATTACACATTTTCTTTGCTGTAAATTGCACTTATTTACACACACGTACTTGAAAGATGAATCATTAACTACTAATTGCCTTCGCTTTAAAATTCACTTATTTATTAAAACTTTGAGGAAGAGGAGGACAGGGAGGAGAAAGAAAAGGTGAGGGAGAAGATGGAGGAAGATGAGGAGGGGAGAGAGGTAATGGAGGAAGGTGAGGAAAAGGAGAAACAGGAGAGGAGGAGGAGGAGGAGGAGAGATAGGGTGGCGGGGAAGGAGGAAGAGGGGAGGGAATGAAAAAGATGAGGAAGAAGCAAGAGGAGAAGAGGTAGATGAAGGTGTGGGATAAAGAAGAGGGGGTGAGGGAAAGATAGGAAGAAAACGATGGAGGAGGTGAAGGAGGGAGAGGGGGAGGTGTGGGGAGAAGAAAAGAGGAGGGAAGTGTGGGATAAGGAAAAGAGAGTGAAGGAAGAAGAGAAAGGATATGAGGGAGGTGTAGGAGGAAGAGGAGAGGAGGAGGAGGAGGGAAAGGAGGAGGAGAAAGAAGAAGAAAGGGGGAGGGGTAGGGGGAGGGGGAAGTCGACGTCTACAAGGACTTCCATTACGTCTGAGATTAATTATCTGGAAGCCTTGCAATTAATTAAACCCAGCGAGGTCATTAATTACTTATTCGGACACCCACTTGATAGTGTGGAGGTGTAGTGGTGTGGGAGTGTGGGAGTGTAATGGTGTGGGAGTGTGGGTGTGTAGTGGTGTGGGGGAAGGGGTGTAGTGGTGTGGTGGTGTGAGGGTTTAGTGGTGTGGGAGTGTGGAGGTGTGCGGGAGGGGGTGTAATGGTGTGGGGGAGGGGGTGTAGTGGTGTGGGGGAAGGGGTGTAGCGATGTGGGAGCGTGGTGGTGTAGTGGTGTAGGGGGTGTGGGGATGTGGGGTGGAAGTGTGGTGTTAGGGTGAAGTGGAGTGGTGGTGTGGGGTGGAGGGGTCTGTTTCTATGTCTGTCTGTCTGTCTGTCTGTCTGTTTACACCCAGCATAGATGGCGTCAGGAAGATCAAAACAAACTAAAGATATTTCAAGGTCACGAGGGGGAGGGGGTATGGTGTTGTGTCACCAAAGAACCAATCGGTGCAAGTCGTGGGCTATAAAGCACCAATCAGGGCAGGCCACTGTAGATAATAAACCAATTAGTGCTCCTTAAATTCCTCAAGCACCAATGGGAATGCGTCATGTCATTAAATGTTGAGAATTTGTATTATTTTATTTTCAAGTTACAGTAAAAACAGACGACCAATCAATGCTCAGCACTGTATATAGAGGAACCAATCAGCCAATGAGCGCGTATCACTGTAGGGAAAGAACGAATCACCGCACACCACTGTAGTTAAAGAACCAATCACCGCACACCACTGTAAGTAAAGAACCAATCACCGCAAATCACAACAGAGAACCAAACCAATTACCGCTCACTAGACTAATCAAGACACCCAAAAAAATCAACGCTCGGCAAAACCCTCAAGCGCGTGGATTTTAATTCCCTTCGACATCCACCCACCGCAGACCTCTCTCCTGTACCTCACCTGATCCCCTCCTCCACCGCCTTCGTCGTCGTCCCCAGCAGTAGAAGCTTAGCCGACGACGTGGTTCTCTCCCGTAGTACCATTGTCTTCCTACGTGAGTTACCCCGAGGCTTGGTAATGAAAGTAATAACACTGACATTACACGTGACAGCTGCTCTTACTGCCTCACTATTATCAAAGATGAAGGTTTTTAGCTGTTGAGTTTTAGTGTGTGGGGGTGGGTGGGTGGGTGAGTGTGGGTGTATGGGTGTGGGTGTGGGTGGGTGAGTGTGGGTGGATGTGGGTGGGTGTGGGGTGGGTGAGTGTGGGTGGGTGATGAGTGTGGGTGTGGGTGGGTGAGTGTGGGTGGATGAGTGTGGGTGTGGGTATGTTAAGTAATTTCGGGTACGTAAGGTTGGATTCTAATCTTTTTATTAGCATTTAATTTTTTTGGGGGGTAGTAGTAGTAGCAATGGTGGTAGTAATTTACCGTTAATTATAAAGTTATATTATTGATATTTGTTATAATTAAATCAGTTGTATTATCATTATTATTATTATTATTATTAACATTATTTCCGTAAATTTATTAACAATACCCTTCTTCATTTACTTATTACCCTTATAATTATTCCTGTCATCATCATCATCATCATCATCATCATAATAATCATCATTATTATCATAATCATCATTATTATCATAATCATCATCACTACATCTATAAAATAAACACCATGAAGAGGAAACACATTTTACATTCTCTCGTATCAGTTCACATCACGACCGACCAACACTGACACTTGGAAAAACACAGGATAATAAAAAAAATGAATAACGTTGGAAGCAAAGAATGGAAAAACAGGTGACATCAAAGGTTTGGTCTTGCAGCATGGAGGGGGGAGGTGAGGGGAGAGGGGGGGGGAAGAAAAGGGAGGGTGAGAGGGGAGGTAAGGTGAGGTCACGTGGATGTCATTTTGAAGCCTTCTATGTGCTGGGGTACACAGGAGGAGGAGAAGTTGGAGGATGAGGGAGACAAAGGAGGAGTGAGGAAGGAGATGAGAGAGGAGTAAAAGTGGGGAGGAAGAGGAGGAGGAGTAGAAGAAGATGTGAAGGAGGAAAAGAAGAAGCGGGATTATTTATTCATTAAAATCAAAAGGTAAAAAAAAAAATACGATTCTTGTAGACGAAAGGGAAATTCACAGACCCATTGGGGGAATAATTAACAAGGAGAGATGTACTGTACCTCTTCTCAGACTCCGGTTAATTGCGTTACCTGAAGACAATAGTTAATGTGTGTCGATCTCAGTTACACAAAGAGTGAGAGGCTCCTCCAGAAGGCAATACTGGAACCTGGGTGTCGTGTGTGTAGGTGTAGTGTCTCTTAGTGCCTTTGAAGAATTATAATACCACCTGGTTAAATGTTATAGTAAAGGAAATAGTTTTTGTTGGTGTTGCGAAAGTATTCTGTAAGAGCCAGAAGTATGACGACATCCCACGCTTTACCTTACACCAAAACCCTTTTTTCTATTGCACGACACAATGTCCTCTGCAGTACATCATCCCCTCTTTGCGTGACAGCAAAAACCCCTTACAGGAGCGTTTCATAGAAGGAAGTAATGACGTCATGTGTTCGGGAACTGTGGATAAGAAACACGACCAAAACAAACAGCATAAAACCTATTTATTCTTGTTTATTTATTTCATCAGTTATCTAGTCATTTTTAATAGGTAATATGTCCTTGTTGACCAAAAGGTTAGGTTTGCAATTTATCAATGTCTAGCGAAAAGTATAAAATTACCGAAAGGACACCCTAAAATGAACCCTTGCCCCTCATCCTCTCCCTTTCTACCCCCTCTCCTCTCTCCTCCATGCTTGCCCTTTTGTCCCACCTTCGGCATTGACAAAGATGAGACTCGAGAATGTTGACATAACACCCTACAAGCTGGAAGTTGAGGAAAGACGTCAAAGCCTAACCTATAAGCTGAGTCTCTAAGAATGCGTAGCCAACAAAGCTTAAGGGAAGAAGGCGAGGGTCTCCCAAGCTGACACTTTGAAATCTTGGCCTAACACAAGTTCTCCTACAGCATGGGAGGTCAGATCGTCGGTCGCAACACATAGTAGCCTGTCGTAAACACTGCCGCTACCGACACCTCCTCCACCAGTTATGTTACAGATCATTATAGTGTCACCCACATCTTTGATCGCCACATCAATAAGGTAATCATGGTATGGTAGTTTACAATCGAAACTTTTCTAACTGGGGGGCGAGGAGGGAGGTGGGCAGGGGTGGTGAATCTCGTTAGGATGACTGGAAAATGTAGCTCACACCTCACTAGTCTGTCTACCCCTGTTAACAGTATCCTCCAAGCTGGGTCTCCTCACCAGGACGCAGACGATGGCCACGCCACCAGAATAACTCTCTGCCGGAGGAGATGCTAAGATATGTAAATTAGGCTCACAGTTCTTCGGGATAATGAAGTCTGAAAAGTATTGTTCCATGAGTACCCAAAGCCTCCAGCCTCTATCAGACCTCTGCTCCGGACCCTCTACACCACGCAAGGCAGACTGTCTGGCTGACTGCTACCTTACGTGTCTTTCTCTACGGACAGCGGGTTAGAGAGATGCCTTTATAAGCGACTATACAATGAGGAATTACTTTATTGTAGGATGATGTTACGTTTTGGTTTGTTTCATTAGGTCATTCTGCTAGTTCTTGTATCCCTCACTATATTGTCTTTGTCACTCACTGTAGAAAGACTCTCCTCCTCCACGTGCTTTATATATGGGTATATCCACTACCTCCACACAGCCAAGATTACTATCCACACACACACTACTTGGGGTTTTATCCACCTACACTGGAGAGAGAGAGAGAGAGATCGTCCTCTGTCAGCGTTGACCAGTTTGTCAGTGGTACACAGGACTAAGCCAACCGACCAACCACCACCACCACCACCCTGACAGTATCGTACCAACCACCACTCGAGTGACGGATTCAACCTCTCCCTGGTCCATTAGACAAGGTCCTTTAAACTCTCTATCCCTCGACTACCCAATGGAGGATAGATGAGTCTGCAGTGAAGAGAGAATGGATAGTGAGTATTAAGTGTGGAATTGCGTCTGGATGGGTGGGTCGTAGGTCAAGATTACAGCTGAAGATCATATGTGGCAACTGCTGTATTATGTGCTTCAATACTCCTATTTTTTTTTCATCAACAAATTCACATCGCGTTTACTTAATTTTTCAATAAAAGCCAAAAATTTCTAACTCAATTTCCTCCGTAAAACTTAATCAGATTCTTTTAGGGGCAATATTCGTTAATCAGATTTGAATAATTTAATAAAAGTAAATCAGGTTTTTTTAATTGTACAGTAAGTCAACATAATTTCATATTGACAATAAAAAGTCAATCACATTCCACTTTATTTGTTGTTTCTAATAAAAGTCAATAGAATTCATTACATTTTTTTCTTTTTGAGGTAAAATTAAACCAGATTCCCTTTACATTCCAATTTTTGTGTTAATTTTAATTCAATCAACATCCGAATGACACTCGATTAAATTAGTGTTTTATGACATACGATCCTCAAAGAGTGTGTGTGTGTGTGTGTGTGTGTGTGTGTGTGTGTGTGTGTGTGTGTGTGTGTGTGTGGCTGGATGAGATTATTTATACATTTATCTACCTATGTATGTACTGTATATTTATATGTAAATACGTACGACTGTGGAGGGATTTAGGTGGGGCGAACAGGCATTAGCTGTGATCCTCCGCTTCCGGAATGAAATTAAAAATTATTCAGGCTCTCTTGATATGTATGGGTGTACGTGTGTTATGTACGGCGCGCGCGCGCGCGAGAGAGAGAGAGAGAGAGAGAGAGAGAGAGAGAGAGAGAGAGAGCAAGCAGTGCTTGCACCTTAACACTAACATAATGCTGCAACTCTAGACGCATTTCACCACCCTGTGTGTGGCTGCACACACACACACACACACACACACACACACACACACACACACACACACACACACATACATACACACAAGATAAATCACCAAGCACCTCTTACCTTCCATTTTAAGTTGTGTCGGCGGTGTTCAGGGTACAGCATTTGTCTCTCACCGAAACTTTAATAGAATCTGCCTAGGCGGGTGGGTGGTCGTCTACTGCTCTCCTGAACAAGACTGATGATACCTGTAACAGATTGTGTCTTGTTTTGGTGATGCTTGCAATATTGCTTTCTATTTTGGTGATGTCTGTCGAAATGTAGTTTGGTGATATTTCAGGGATATATTCCACTTTGGTGATATACGTACTTGCAATATCACCTTATATCTTGGTTATATTTCCCATACTACTATATCGATGTTGGTGATATTGCAATGCTGCTGCCATCGATTTTCGTGACAATTGTAGTATCGTATATAGTAATTTGGGTGATATTTACACTATTAATATTCTATACGTTTACTTATTACTCGTAAACAATGTCTCCACCTGAGTATTCTCCAAAGACGCATTTAAAGATCCTACCTGTGTGTTTAGTCATTCATACCTGCACGTTTACCTGACTTCCCCAAAAAAAAAAACTGTACAAATGTTCACAATCGACGTAAACATCACCAGCGTATCTGCACGTTTAGTCGAATCTCTTCAATATTACATAAAACCCTTCAACTCTTCCCGCCTTTCACCTCTCATCTCCGGTTAAAGATTTTTTTTTAGAAAGTAAAAAAGAGAGTGACTTCACGCCAGCAGCCTGTGTAGACTCATAAAGTGGGCAACCAACTCTCGTAAACCAGCCCTTTTTCAGCCTCTTAATTCTCTTTATCACCTCTTCTCTATACCATACACTCTTCTCCCTCCCATCCTATACCTGCACCAAGTTTAGTCACCTATAGTCTTTCAGCCCGTCTTAACCCCCTCCCCTCCCCTCCCATCTCCTCTCTTCTCTCCACCTCCCCCTCCCCTCCCATCTTTCCCTCCCTCCCCACCCACCCCTCCCTCCCCTCCCCTCCCCTCCCCTCCCTCCTCCTCTCTCCATCCCTTCCCCCTCCTCTTCTTCTTACTTCCTCCTATCCTCTTCCCTCCCTCCTCTGCTCCTCTTCCCCTCTGCTCCTCTTCCCCCTCTGCCCCTCTTCCCCTCTCTCTCCTTCCCCTCTTCTTCCCCTCCTCCTCTCATCTCCATCATATTTTGTTTTTATATTCATCATCACCTGGTTGAAAAATGAAACAAAAAAGCCTGGTCATTATTCACTACAGGAGTAATTTTATTCATTGTAAAATATTTATTCGTGAAGTTAAGATGGAATTTTTCTGTCACTGAACATTAATGAATGAATGAAGGTAATAGTGTATGTTATCTATGTGTGTGTGTGTGTGTGTGTGTGTTGACATGGTGACCTAGAGGCTACAAGGTTAAATCATTTATGACAGGTAGTTAGATCATACGGATTAACCTAACCTAACCTAACCTAATCTGACAAAATGCATTCGAACGAGAGACCACATGCCAGGAGAGAGAGAGAGAGAGATCCCTTAACATAATTAATTTCTCCCCATTTTTTCGATTATTTACTTTTCCTCTCCGCTCTGAGAACCTACCTGGTGTCCCTCCCTACTAACACACACACACATACATCATCCTGTGTGATCATCCTGCCAGAGGGGGAGGAACCATCTGAAGGAGAGGAAGAGAGGAGGAGGAACTGCCTGAAGGAGGGCTGAAGGAAAATAAGGAGGAAACGCTTGAAGAAGAGGAGGATAAGGAGGAGGAACCACTTGGAGGAGGAGGACAAGTAGGAGGAGGAGGAGGAGGAAGAAGAGGAGAAATTACCTGAAGGAAAGGGAGGACAATTTAAGTGGAAATAATGAAGCAGGAGAATAATGGGCTGATGAAGGGGGAGGTGTGGGGGCAGGTGTGTGGGGGTATGGGGGAGGGTGGGGGTGCACTGAGGAGACCAATTTGTTCTTTGATTAGGGTCATCTTTACCCTTGAGGGGTTTAAATGGGGTGGGGTGGGAGGGTTGTGGGAAGGGAGGATTAAGGGGGAAAGTAGAGGGGGGGAAGGGTGGGTAGGATCAAGGGGGAAAGTAGAGGGGGGGGGGAGGGTGGTGTAGGATCAACCCAACCTCCCTCAATGATGTATTCTCTCCCGTTATCCTTACAACTCCTACACGATCCTCACACAGACACATCCTAACTAAAACTAACTACAAGAAAATAGATTCACATGGTTAGGTTATGTTAGGTTAGGTTAGATTAGATTAGGTTAGATTAGGTTAGGTCCTGACGCCACCTATAGTAATTCTGGCATCAAAAAGTTCCCCAAATATATAAGTTAAATGTTCTCACCCAAAGTGCCAGAGAGCCCATCCACGCGGTTCACCTAAGCCCTAACTTATTATATACGATGTCTAAATATGGCGGCTATTTTCCACCATGACTCTATTGGATTTAGATGCTCTTCCTTACTTCCTATTATATACAAAATTTTTTTTATATATTTTAGCTTTTTTTTTTATCTTGAGTTCGAAATTCTCAAAAATACGTAGGGTGAATTTCTCCTTTAAATTGAGGATATGATTACTGGTATAAGTGAGTTTCTTAAGTTACGTCAGGTAGATAGCTGCTAGAATCTCTCTCTCTCTCTCTCTCTCTCTCTCTCTCTCTCTCTCTCTCTCTCTCTCTCTCTCTCTCTCTCTCTCCCTCCCTTAGTATGAAATTCTCAGTGGTTTGTAAGATAAATTTTTTTCACCTCAAGTTACAAGAGAACATTATCTACTGAAGCACAACGCACCTATAAGACTCCTGAGCCTAAGTTACACTGTAAATGTAGCAGCTAACCATGACGTCAAACTTACACTGAGACTCTACCTTACCTGTAAATGTTCTCTTATTCTCACATAAAAACATACAGACGAAAATAAAACCCAAAAAATATATGAAAATTCTCGAAAAAGAGATAACAAAAAAAGCAAATACACGTAGATTTTATCATGCAATTACCTACACTACTAAACTCTCAAACAATGGAGGCAAAATTGCTCTAAGACTCTACCACGACCACATAACACACACTTAATCTGACAGTTTAAAACGAGGTAAAAATTTCAACATAGGAATCTTTTTAGCCAGTCCAGATATGCAGATGGTAAATATATATGCGTTTTATCAGGAGGCACTTGCACACACCATTTACCTACGTACACTTTAAACTGTGTTCTTCTGGCTAACATAATACACTTAAGGTTGGTGTAGAGGCAGGAGTCCCGAGAGGCAGTGATAATATTTGGCCATTTTGAAGTGCGTAATGATTTTGTTGGTGCGTCGATGTGTGTGTGTGAGTTGGTGTAGTGTCTCTGAACGCACCCCGAGCCGATGCAAGGATGGAGGTTGTTAGAGTTGTTTTTATCTGTCTGTCTGTCTGCCTGTCTGTCTGTCTGCCTGCCTGTCTGTCTGTCTGTCTTTTGTATCTGTTCTATATTTTCCCTTTTTTAACTTTCTTTTCATTTGTCTCTTTTTACTGTTATTCTCTCTCTCTCTCTCTCTCTCTCTCTCTCTCCTTATATTCCCTCTGTCTCCTCTTTCTTTCTGTCTCTGTGTCTCCTCCTGTTTTTGTATGTCTAACTCTGTCTATTCCTCTCTTTATCTCAGGGTCTGTTTGTCTATCATTTATCTATCTATCCGTCACCCCTCTCTCTGTTGCCCTTCCATTCTGCTATTTTTCCCCCTCCCTCCCATCCTCCACTTTCCCTACAGCTTGATACCTTTTCCTTCCCCTCTCTTCCATCCTTTTTTTTTCCTCCCTTCCCCTTTCCTCCACCCTTTTCCTCCCTTCCCCTTAGTCCACCCTCCCTCCCCTTTGTCTACCCCACACCTCTCCCCTCTCCTTCTGTCTCCTCCTGTCCTCCCTCTTCCCCACCAGACAACCCTTACTATCAACCCGCCCCCCCCCTCCCTTTCTCACCTCGACACAAACTACGATAAAGAGACACAGATAGCGAGATAAGAGAAACATAGAACACTGAGAACGACACAATAAACAGTGAGGAAGATCCGATAGACCGATAAGAAAGGGGGAAGGACAGTCAGAATCGATGATAACAGTGGAGGAGAAGAGGAGAGAAGGAAGAAGGTTATTTGCTTCGATAAATGAAGTGATTAGGAAGGGGAAGAAGAGAGAGGAAGAGGAATACACGTATATAGATTAGGTGCGTCAGTGTGTGAGTGAGTCAGGCAATATGTATGAAGGAGAAATATATTTTAGGTCAGTCAGTCAACCAGGAAAGTCAGTCAGCCATTCAGTCAGTCAGTCAGTCAGTCAGTCATTTAGCAAGTCAGTCAGTTAGTCAGTTATTCACTCCATCAGTCAGCATGTCAGTCAGGGCTAAGTCAGCGTACTCAAGGGTTAAGTCATCGTACTCAAGGGTTAAGTCATCGTACTCAAGGGTTAAGTCATCGTACTCAAAATAATAGTTAAAGCACAAGTAATTCTATAACCAAATGGAAATAATAAAGATAAATCATAAAAAAAACAAATGTAATAGAAATAAACACAAAAATTATGAATGAAACATCTGTCAAAAAAAAAACAAAGTTAACCAAACACCATGTAGATCAAACCTTGTTTTTATTCCCTGGATGAACAGAGAAAAATTACCATAAACAACATTTTTTTAAATCATTAATTACTATTTATGTAAAAAAAAAATAACATAAATCTTCCTCTACTACGAAAAGTAAAACTAGAAATTAATTAAGGTATAAGGAACTTCATCTGGCCATTCGAATCGGTTTAAATTCCTGGGTACCGTATAGAAGAATCTTGTTCGTCCTTGGTTAAAAAAGGCGGCGGTGGTGTGTACACAGGCGTGCCCCAGGGGGAGGTCACGGGCTGCTCGCTAATTGGATCAAATGTCCGCCCGGAGTCTGGTGTGTTTGGTCGAGGTTTTTATCGGTTGCTCTAGGGGCCAAGTATGATGGAGGGTGGAGTGAGAAGAGAGAGGGGGTGGGAGGGAGGATGTATTATGGAGGGTGCAGTGAGGAGAGGGGGGTAGGTATGGAGGGTAAAGTGAGGAGAGGGGGGTAGGTATGGGGGGAGGAGGTAGGTGTGGATGAGGGGAGGGGTGGTAGGTATGGATTAATAGAGGTTAGGAGGGAGGGAGGGGGTAGGTATGGGTGAGGGAGGAACGTGCTTACCTGGTATATGCTCGTGTCAGGTCTGCCCAGGTGAGTACATCAGACTCGTGAGTGTTGGTTAGTGAGGCGTGTAGGTGTAGCCTATCTGATAACACCTTTGCCTCACTCCTCACCTCTCACCTTCCCCTTCACCTCACTTCTCATTACTTTCCTCAACTTCATCACTAATCTCACTTCACCTCACTGCCCTCAAGAGTAAGGTGAAGTGAAATTGAGGGAATAGGATAGTGAAGTGAAAGTGAGGTGAAGTGAGAGTGAAGGGAATAAGATAGTGAAGTGAAAGTGAGGTGAAGTATAGGTGTACAGTAATCAGGTAATCTAGGCCTACACGCCTCACTGGCACTCATTCCCGCCATCAGATATGCTCACCTTAGGTAGGGGGCAGTGAGGGGGGAGGGGGGAGGGGGGTAATGATATACGGGAGGGGAGCTGGAGGGTCAAAACAGGAAATCATTAATAATAATAATAATAATAATAATAATAATAATAATAATAATAATAATATCGTTACTATTATTATTTCATAATTACCTCCATAAACATCAACAACAACCAGTACTAATAAGACACATCAAATATTGGTACAGATTCTCATTCAGATAAAAAAACAGTAAATCCTTTGTACTATAATTATCGTCGCTTATACTAATGATAATAACTAAAATTAACTAATGCCTTAAAGGGATACATCATTGACTACTATACACGTAAGTTAACTATATGCACTCGACAGGTAGCAACACACAGGTAATATTTGGGAAGGTGTTCCTTGAGTGGAGGGTCGGGCAATGTCAACAAGCCGCTCCCCGCTATCCCCCACGGGCAAGATTTCTTCCTTAACCAGAAACTGTGTTGTGGAAAAATATGATTATAGTGCCGCAGCATTACCTAAATCAATCTAAGTCAACCTAGCCCCATCTAACCTAACCTAACTCATCTGAACCTCATCTAACCTATCTTAACCTAACCTAATCTAACTTTACCTATCTTCATCTAACCTAACTTAGTTTGTCCTGACTAACCCTAGCATAACCTAACCTAACTTAACCAGGGGCGCAAGAAGAAAATATATTGTTTCCCGTAATAACGAAAAGATCCATAACACCTTCCTTCCTCTTCCTCCCTCCATCCCTCCCTCTTTCCCCCCTTCCTTCCTTCCTTCCTTCCTTCCCTCCTACTCTCTCTGGGTCAATAAGACATTAGTACACTTCCTCAGGCACTATACACGAACTACATGACTGGACGCACTGAATACACAATCAAGAGACATAGAAGAAGGGAGGGAGTGAAGGGAGGAGGGGTTGCCCATATAATAATTGACCCACCTGCCGAATCGATTTGTCCCGACGTGTTTTGCTTTGTGCAAGTTCACTGACCTCACTGTGTACACTCGAGCATGTTGACAAATGCCTGGTCGACTGTGTTTTGTATGTGTGTGTGTTTGTCGGTCTGTTCATAAGCTTGAGAGAGACAGTAAGATAGGATATGCTTAGGAACTGACACACAAGTACAACAGTACATTGAATTATATGAAGAATGATATCTTTACCTTACTTCACCTGATGATTAAGGAACCAAACCAAACCTAACCTAACCTAACCTAACCTAACCTACTACTACTACTACTACCAATACTAATAGTAATACCCCCGCCATGTGTTCACAGTCCCCCCGTGTACTTAATGACGTGTAAAGGGAAGTACCCATCGCCATCATCAGTCTTTTGTCCAGGTTAATTAATTAGACTACCTGTGTGTTAGTGAGGCAGGTGCTGTACATTACTGCTACGCCATGGAACTCAATCAATCCCCAGATCCAGGCCTAAAACCTAACCTAACCTTGTCTAACCTTGCCTTTCCTTACCTAACCTTGCCTTGCCTTGCCTTGCCTTGCCTTGCCTTGCCTTGCCTTGCCTTGCCTGTCCGGTTGGGCATGAGTCCGGTTGTGGGTGAGTCATGTTATAAGTGAATCCAATGTATGAAAGTCCATTTCTTAGCGATTCTGGTTATGGGTGGATTCGGTTCTGAGTGAATCCCATTGTAAACGAATCCGGTATAAGGTCCGGTTAAGGGACAATTAGTCACTGCCCTCCACGCCACCCCTACGCCAACACCCCCACGCCACCCCCACGCCACCCCCACGCCAACACCACGCCAACACCACTAATATACGGTTCTCATTAGTGGTATTTATTCACCGCTCTGCTAACTAACAGCCCCATTACACCACTTTGGCAATTTTTTTTTAATTCTACTAGACATTTTACTGCTTCTTCCTACTTAATGCTTCTCTGCTTGTTTCTGCTGCCGGATGAAGTGTCAATGCTAGCAGGTATATTTCGTATACCTTTCTCCTGCTTTCTGCTAATTAATGTGGTCATTATTTTTTTCTCCTCTGCAATGTGATGATTTATGACTTTCTGTCCCCCGTTCTGCTAAGTAGGTCTGCTAATGCTCTGCTGCAGTGTGAGGGATAGCAGAGGCGTGACTGTTCTTAATTACTCATTACACTACTGCTACTACTACCATTACTACTACTATAATTGCTACTACTACTGGAAATACTACTACTACTACTAGCAACAAGGAAATAATAATAATGATAATAATAATAATAAAAACAATGACTCATCACACACATACAAAGTCACACAAATAGTGAAATTACGAATTAAAAAAAATCAAACCTGTCAACTATAAATTAACACATAAACAAAACCACACAGCCAAGTCACAGGTTAAACCACTAATTAACACACAGGTAAATGATGGAAATACCTGAACCTGTACTGTTGTGTTTAAAGAGGAGACTTGAACCTCATTATCATATGGGTCTTGGTAGATGACAGGTGGGGTGTGGGGTGTTGGGGTGTGGGTGTGGGGTGTTGGGGAGAGGGTGTGGAGGTTGGGGAGAGGGGAGGGGGTGTAGGGGAGGAGGGTGGACATGGACTTGTTAATCTAGCATTGTGCAGTGTGTTCGTGTGTGTGTGTGTGTGTTAAGGTACAAAGGTGGCACTAGCAGCAGGCGGTGGTGGAGGTACAGCTGGCTGGTGACAGTGAAACACGACGTGTAGTCTCCTTAGGGTTGACTGGCCCTAATTACCTTTACTACCTGGTGTGTGTGTGTGTGTGTGTGTGTGTGTGTGTGTGTGTGTGTGTGTGTCATCGTGGCGTACGTACAAGCACTTTCCGACAGTAATGAACTCTGAATTATTATTATGAAACTTTGAACCCTGTGATGGAGTTTCGAACCTCTTATACGAAACTTGGAGACTGGGGATTTTCTCGAGGGCTTTATCCGAAGTTTCGAACAGTTGTATTGGATAAGATGGTTCAGATCTTGTGAAGGTGTTTTGAGTTAAGCTTTATGTTTAAGATTCCATCTCTTTAAAAGAAAAAAATACTGAGTGATGTTCTATTTAAGACGAGGCCCCCAAAAATAAATGAAAAATAAAAAAATAAAAAAATAAAAACAAATAAATCCAGGGGGCAAAAATTAAAAAATGTTTTGATAATTTTTTTAATATGTTCAAAAATTAAAATCATAATAAAATAATAAATGTATTAGAAGCGAAAATAATTATAAATAAAATATTTTTTTTTCAATATATCTTTCATAAATATTACACAATGGAACATATAAACCTCACCTGACAACTAAAAGAAAAAAATCCCTTCAATATCTTCGATTTCTTCAAAGAGAGAGGCACACAAACACACACACAAACACACACATCAAAATCCTTCTTTTGCGAACACACATACACAAGAACCTTTGAAGTGACGCAGGTGTGATAGTAATTAAAACTGGCTCAAGATACCAAGGTAGTCGTTTGGGGGAGGGAGAAGGGAGGGGTGAGGAGGAGGAGGGAGGAGGGAGGAGGGAAGGAGGAAAGTGGTGTGTAGGGGGAGATATTCCTCGTTTATCGACGTATTTTGTCTATGATGACCAAGTGAGAATCAGTGCGTTGAGGTGTTGGTGATATGTCTTTGATGTTTTTCTCTGACTGTCTCTTCTGATTAGTGTTATTCGTCACGTCTGGAGAGATGCGTTGGATTACCTTCATCAATGTCTCTACCTGGGCCAGTCTCGTCACTTAGATTAATTAAGACAGGTAGTTTTTGTTCTTGTTTATCTTGTTTATGTTTTGACTTGATTGCTGTAACTGCTACCAATAATATTAACACACACACACACGCACACACACACGCACACACACACACACACACACACACACACACACACACACACACACACACACACACACACACACACACACACACACACACACACACACACACACACACTGACTCACAGCGCCCCTTATCAATTCGCTATCTAAACTAGCCCGAGTGGTCAAGGTCTGTCTTAAAAAAAAAACAAAGCACAGGCCGTCAGTTAACAGCTCACCCCAACAGTGTCTCGGGCTGGCACCTGGATGGTACATTACCTGGGTCACCGAGAGGGATCAACAACACGCTGTATGATGGAGGTGGCGGGAGTGTGGTTAATAAAGTGAAGGAATATATAGAGGAAGCTGCGGTACCTGCATATATTGACATAGACAGACGGCAGGCATAAACAGACAGACAGAGAGAGCACTCATAGCTTTTCACCATCAAGGATCTGCTCTTAGGGTGGGTCAGATAACCATGACATGGGTCTCCAATATGACGTTATCATTGTGAACCATTAAAGTGACGTCATTCATGTCATCATCGATGTGGAGACCATTAGGACGTCACGGGCATGAGAGGCAGGCCCCAGCCAGACTGTCTCTAGGGCAGTTGAGTGACCCTTTAAACCCTCCTTCAGATTTCACGAGTATATTGATTCCTCGACTCAGAGATAAGATGTAGATAAGATGACGCTCAGAGTTATGGTGGTGAAACTTGTGCGTCAGGCGAGGAAAGTTGCTGCTCTGGTTAACTTAGTGGCGTTAAGGAACTGGTGTTTGTCTGACGCAGCGAGGAAGTAAGGTGAGGCATGCGGGAGAGGCGGCGACCGACCTCCATGACAGAAGCAACACGTCTGGCGCCACAGGTGCCCGAAAACACCTGAGTGGTGCCGGTGCCACCACCTCGCTGCCAGACGCACGGGTTAAACGACGCCGCACGCTGCAACTCATCGCTAGTCATTGCAGTGTTATCTGTAAATTACACACTACCAAGAGTACTACCTCCATCCTGAAGGGCATTAACTAAAAAGCCTCATCGTGAAAGGGATTGAACAGTGGCTCTCCGTACGAGAACTTAGGCAGAAGCGCGCGGGTAAAGTTCCCGTGCCGTCAGAGTAACAATCAGTGTCACCCCGGCACCGCGGGAGATAAGACAGTGGAGGTGACATATACTACGTGTCTGTATGTACATGAGTCTTGGTTCACCTCCATGGTGTGTTCGGTCCATATGTGTGTGTGTGAACTTACAACAAAAATTTCCACGTGAACTCTGACCTCCCCGCATGGAGAGTCGCACTAGCGTTAAAATAGGCTTGATGCCAGACCTGCATAAACACCAAAACAAACTTTATTTATCAAACCAGAATAAAAAAGACGTTTGTGTTTTTACTGTGAACTGATAAGAGAGAAACACTGATAATTTATTCCGTTTTTCCTCTTCTGAACAGCTGTTTCTTGAAGAATTTTTACAGTGAACGAGACTACATCATCCTGCCTCAGACTTATTGTTCAAGTTCAGCTCCTGAACTTCTGCAAAGGTGAACTTGAAGAAAACAACATTAGCATCGAACACTCAGCATGAAGAAAATGAACATTATATTACAACAGTGAACTATGGATGGAAGAACAATATTTATGAACAGTAAACCCGAAGAACGTTCTAATAGTGATTTTGAAGAACAATATTTTTGAACAATGAACTTGTAGAATAAATTAAAACAACATTATCCTGACAGCGAGTTTATCAAGATAGAAGAACTTAATAACAGCTGTGAACATTTGAAGAACAGACGTAAACAAACTTACAATGACTTTAAGAAGAACTTTGTCTACAATATATGAAGAGTCATCAGGATAATTAATCCAATTAATCCTGAGAAAAAATCCCATTTCACACGATATTAAGACACGAAATACGATATTTAATCAATCAGTTTGCAAGTGGGATTAAAACAGGGATTACCAACCTGGGATTAACAACAGAGGGATTAAAGAAGATTATAATCAGGGGATTAACTGGCATTTCAGCCGAGGGATTATAGAACGGGATTAAATAGTATTGCAGTCAGGGGATTTATATGGGATTACATGGGATTACAGTCTAGAGATTAAAGGGGATTAAGTAGGATTACAAGAGGATTAACGAAAACATCATAGTTAAGGAACACATGATTATGACTATCTGGAATCTGTCCAGAAGGATAAGCGGATTTATTCAGCCGTAGATTAAATCCCAGTCTTCAACGTCACTGAATCTCATGGCGCGAGGTAAGTTTTTAAACGTCTTCTCTGTGTTCATTATCTTTTACCATGTTCAACCTTGTTCACTGTGTTATTTTTTTTACCATCTTCACTGTTCATTCGGATTCATTATGATGGGTGTTTTTGCATGCTTAATATGTTCACTTAGTTTTGTTCATTATCCTGTTCATTACGTTCATTGAAGCTATTGTCTATTTTGTTCACATTTTATTCTGATGTTCATGCCTCTTTAGTAACTAAGTTCGGTGTTCATCCCGTCATGTTCACTTTCATAATGTTCACTTTTTGTTCAGTGTTGCTCATTCCAATCAACATTTTTCAAGATTCACTTTGTTCAATATTTGTTCAGTTCCATTTTTTTATCATTGTCAACACTTATCTAAATGTATTTTGTTTTTTGTTCATCTCACCTTAATATTCATGATTCCCTCGTGTTGTTCAACATTCAAATAGTTAATTTCAGTTATATTCTCTCGTTTAGGATATTTATACATAATTATTATTCCTTGATCATAATTATGAATTGTCCCAGTGTTCACAATTGGTCCAATATTTCAATAATATACTGTTCACCATTGTTCAGTGCTCATCAGGTGGTATTGGTGTTGTTCAGCGCATGTGTCGCGACTGTTCATCACGGAGTCAGGTATACACAAGTTCTGGTAATTGAAAATAATTCAGATTTATCGCCCATTTCTTAGCATGTAATGTATAGGTTTTGCCAGACGTGTGTGTGTGTGTGTCTGTCTACCACATATCATCACGCATTGAGGAGTGTGTGTGCGTGTGTGTGTGTGTGTGTGTGTGTGATTGGCGTGCTTGAAAGAGAGAGAGAGAGAGAGAGAGAGAGAGGCAAGTGCATATTTCTATTTACATTACCATTATTATTGTTTATTTTTTAATTTAAATACCAATTACTCTGCAAAACACAACTGGTCATTCAACATTGCCAATTTACTTTATGGTAACGAGAAGTAAAGAATACTTCTTGTATTTCAGGGAATATTATTGGTAATTTGGTACTGAAGTAAGGTATTATTGTATTGTTTAGGGGGAAAAAAAGGCCAGGAATTTCATTATAACTGAAGACCATGAAGTGTGTTATATAATTTGTGTTATTATTATTATTATTATTATTATTATTTTTATTATTATTATTATTATTATCTTGTCATGCTGATAATGACAATAGAGGTATTCACAATTGAGTAATGAGAGCATCATCAGGAACCCAAGAGACAGGAAAAGACTCATTATAAAGAGTCCAATTACCAGGTACAAATGAGTATACAGGTGATGAGTGGAGAGTAAGGCTGGGGACAGAGGGACGGAGGAGGCCTTCACCCAGCAGTGGTTGATAATGATGATGATAATGACGATGATAATGACTATGATATGATATCTATCTTGTGTATAAATTGTAAACAATTCGTGTTTCATTCGGGTTAATTATTGTAGTGCATATGACAGATAGATAGATAGACAGATAGATAGACAGATAGATAGATAGATAGATAGATATCTCTTTTTTAATTTTACTTCTACCAATTTCGACAATGACCAGGCAAAATTGCGAAACCTTTGGCAACAGTGAAATGAGAATTAAACATTAATTCACACACAGCGCTATTAGGGCAATTAATAACAGAGGAACAGGTACACGAACAGGTAAACTATGATAAAGGGGAGGGAATAATAGGGAGAGAAGTATGGAGAACAATTAAGAGAGAGAGAGAGAGAGAGAGAGAGAGAGGGAGACTGTGATGTGCTTGAATAACTCTTGATAACATTACTGTATTGGGGAAAATATTATGTACGTTGATAAGAAAATACTCAGATATTGTAAATGACTTGACGACAATTTACTCTTAAAATAAACAAGAAAATAGAACAAAAATGACAAAATATAAAATCCGAACTGTGGAAATAAACTAAATAGAAACAAAAATAATGCATTGTTTACTAAAAAAAAAAAAGAATCTCAATTCATCGTAAAAAAAAACAAGAAATCCGAATCGACACGAACGATGGGCTATAAATCCGAGAGAATCCAAACTATGAAGAACGATGTCATTTACACCCCGGCATATTACACCTTACCAACGCCTATCACCTCTGGAGAAATTGTACAGTGGAGAATTATTAACAGTGGTTTAGGTGAGCTCAAGGCATATTATCACTTCTCGATGGCTGGACTGTCGTGATAAAACTTATTTACTACGTGTTAATTAGGTCTTGAATATACCATCAGCTTTATAAACGACAGCAATACGTGGGTCACCTGGAGGTGTCTCATGAATACAGGCTAGGTTCTTCCTCCCTGGCAGGTATTTGATCGGCAGGTGAATAGAAGGTAGGAAGGGATGGAGATTGCCAGGTTTGAGAGTCTCCCCCGCCTGAGGGATGCCACCAACCTCACCTGGGAGTACTGTATTGTACTGTATGTGAGAGTCGGGGGTTGTGAGGTGCTGTTTTGATGGGGATTCTCTCTCTTTCTTTGTCTCTGTTTCTTTGTCTGTCTGTCTCTGTCGCTTTCCCTTTATCCTTTTTTCTCTCTTTCTCTTTCTCTCTTACGTTCTCTTTCTCTCTCTCCCATTACCTGAAATACTACTACGTATCCCACAGTTATTTCGAGGAAGACGAGGAATGTACAATATTATTTACAAACCCAAAAGCAAATTTCATTGTTTCTAAAACTCTCAGAAACTTTCCTCTTCAGTAAATAATACATAAACTTTATCACTCGGTATATTAACACTTATGTAATTTCAACTCTCAGTAAATACAACATTAATGAACTTTACAACTCGCCATATTAAAAAAATTATATAAAACTTTACCACTCAATAAAAATAATAATAAAACACAAGGTAACTTTCCCACTCATTTAATATAACACTATATTACTTTACCTCTCTGTAAATAGAAATTCCATTCGGTAAATTAAAAAGAATTTTTACCTTCCAATCACTAAAAGAAAATCAAGAGGCATATTTTTCCAATCAGCGATTTAACCTTTGAAGACGATGGTTTAAGCACCAAGTATCTTTATCCCAAGCAGTTAGATACATTGACAGGAGGAAAGTGACATAAAAAACCGTAAACTTGACTTAGACTAAAGTAAATTAAAATACAATTAAATGGTTTAAAACATCTCACGGACCACATAATAGCTCAGAACGCAACAGGGGAGGTGGATACCAGAGAAGTAAACGAAATTCGAAGGTCCATTACGACAGAACGACGGCACGGCCAAAGTGATAAGTTGCAGCAGCTGTTGCTGCAAGTACCAGAGAATTAAACAAAAAAATAGCTATAGCGCAGGAGGTGGGCGCCTCGAACTGGTTAACTACGTTACCAATAGGGGCAAATAGTTTCAGTCTCAATAAACAAGAATTTACAGATGCCAATGCACTAAGGTACGGTTGGCTAGTAGAAGGTTTGCCCTCCCAATACGTGTGTGGCTCTTCCTATGACGTCGATCACGCCATGGTGTGCAAGAAGGGGGGCTTCATATGCATGAGGCATGACGAAGTAAGGGATCTCACTGCAAATATGTTGAAGGAAGTCTGCCGTGATGTCAGGGTTGAACCGACCCTCCTTCCATTGGACGGTGAGATTTTCCAACATAGGACTTCAAACACATCTAACGAAGCCCGTGTTGACGTCAGTGCTCGAGGATTCTGGACCCGGCGACGGCGAGCCTTTTTCGACATTAGGATTTTTTATCCCATAGCCGCATGTCACCGTAACTTAGCTCTCGATGCTGTACACAGGAGGACCGAAAACGACAAGATAAGGGCATAGGGGAGAGAATTCAGAACGTTGATCAAGGCAGCTTCACTCCTCTAGTGTTCACAACCTCTTGTGGGATGGGACCAAGTGCAAGATGCTTCTACGCCAGACTCGCGGAGGTGATATCCGAGCAGAAGCAGCAGCCCAGAAGTTATGTTACAGCCTGGATGAGATGTCGACTGTCCTTCGGTCGGCTTTGCTCTGCCTTAGGGGAACGAGAGCATCTGCCCCAAAGCCGACAACAGTTGCAGATATTGACTACGAGGCAACAGTCACTGAATGCCGCATAGATCTGCGGTTCAACTAACTCAACACAGCTAGGATAGCTACTTATGTATTAAGATATTTAATATTACGGTAATAATATGGTGGCGAAGGTATGGCTATTGGGGGAGGCTGGAGGCCATTTAAAAAACAAAAGTGACTATAGACAGCAGTCAAGTGAATTCACGGAAGATAGCCATATTGAGGGAGGAATGTGGTGCTCGTGTGGGGAATCGCTGTACATAAAGGCAGCTTGATAGACCAGCATTGTTGGTCGACGCCGGTGTTAGTTGGGTGGCCATGGTGGTGGATGGTGGTAGTGGTGGTGGTGAGAAGGTGAGAGAGATGAATTAGTTCAGGTGGAAAACTTGCAAAATAACTCTTCCTCTCTTTACTTCGATAAAATCGGAAAAACGCCCACACTTCCAATGCACCACCACCACCAACAACAACTACATCCCACCACCACCACCATCACCAACAACAACTACAACCCACCACCACCACCATCACCAACAACAACTACAACCCACCATCACCATCACCAAACTACTCACACTTGTCACCACCAGTTCTCACATCTCTAGTTAAGACGATCACACATCACCAAACTGCAATAAAATATAACACAAGGCTCTCGGAGAATTCACCCACAGGATATCAGGACTACTTGTTCCTTTAGTAGCCTCGAGGTCGTCACTGAGAAGAAAACCGTCATGTTACTGTCAGCAGGTCAAGCGGGATGCCGTTGAGAGGAAAATCTTGTATGATTTCCTCCTAGGTGTGGTCATGTTCAGTCTGGGATGCCAGAGGAAAGTTACTTTGTTTACAGATAGCCAGCAGTGATATGTCGGCCGTATAGTGAACCTCCGAAGTTGAAGGTACTCTATAACTCTATACTCTTGGCTTAAATGTTTCCCCCAAGAGATTTTTCTCATTGGTTTAGGTGCCGATGAGTTAAGTTCATCACAAGTGTATGGAAAGGTTTTACGTGCATTTCAAAGGATATGTTGTTCTTCAGTGGGATTTTTAGTTCGATTTATCCATACTGCCTCAAGGTGAACTGTAAGAATTATGAGTTTTCAAAATTGTGTTTCAGAGTGATTCCACCCCCCCCCATCTCTCTCTCTCTCTCTAGTGCAATATATAAAAATAATCTATACCTAAACAGCAACATATAAAGTGCCTATTGCCTCCTCACACACACACACAGGCCCAGTACGTCAACAAGAACTGCCTCTCTCTCTCTCTCAAGTCAAGACGTACCTGGCGCTCCTCTCAGAGCAGCCAGGTCAACTGTTATGTTGGCCCATACCAACCCCCTCCCCTGAACCCTCCTCCCCACCGGAATATCAACATGTTCTGCCAGAAGTTACTATTTCATTTGGAAAAGGAATGGAACCAGTGTTAAACAGAGGTGAACAGTGGTGAACAGTGCTTAAGTCAGTGAGAACAACTCAACAGTAACAGTGGTACCCAAGTTGACCTTCACACAGTGAGTCCCAGGTACCCAGTGATAACGTGAGACCCAACAGCCAGCGATGGAACCACACCTCACTCATATAACACCATCTGTGAGGGAATTACTACACCACGTGAGGCCCCTCATAACACCATCTGTGAAGGAGTTACTACACCACGTGAGGCCCCTCATAACACCATCTGTGAGGGAATTACTACACCACGTGAGGCCCCTCATAACACCATTTCCTCCAGAGGGAATTACTACACCACGTGAGGCCCTCATAACACCATCTGTGAGGGAATTACTACACCACGTGAGGCCCCCTAGCAACACCATCTGTGAGGGAATTCATTACACCACGTGAGGCCCTCATAACACCATCTGTGAGGGAATTACTACACCATGTGAGGCCCCTCATAACGCTATCATCTGTGAGGGAATTACACCACGTGAGGCCCCTCATAACACCATATGTGAAGGAGTTACTACACCACGTGAGGCCCCTCATAACACCATCTGTGAGGGAACTACTACACCACGTGAGGTCCCTCCTAATACCATCTGGGAGGGAGTTACTACACTACGTTTTTGCTGTTCAACACCTACATTAATCTGAATGTTCACTGTATGTTCCTTTACCTTTCTCTAATGAAGGCTTTTGTTAAACCACCAATGTATGTAATAAGTCATTTATGTCCAATGTATATTTTCAGCCTTCGGGCTGCAGAACTTTTTCAATAAACCGTTAATTATTATTATTATTATTATTATACCAGCTTCTCCCGTCGCCGTCGCCACCACCAACCACCACCACTGCTACCATTACCACCACATCCGCCAACATAATATTTATCACCATCCTCCCACCACCACCTTCACCACCAACCACCTCCACCATCACCACCATCACCACCATCACCACCACCACCGCTACCACCTCCAGCATTATAATACGGGGCACAATAGCCTTTCCGCTCTGAGAAATGATCCCTCATCACCGCCATTCATCAGATTCGCGGTGAAAAATGATCCTTCGGGGCTGGCTGTATCCGCCATGTAGATCGGCCCAAGTCGCCACGAGCCCTTATTGGCCCCTCCTCCTGGACCAAAGGGGGTGTTGACGACCGCTAGGGACCTTCTTCTTCTTCTTATTCTTCTTGTTCTTCTTCGTATTCTTATTCTTATTTTTATTCTTATTCTTGTGGGTGGTAGTGTTAGTGGTGGTTCTTCTCTGCGCATGTGCATATGTGTGTGTGTGTGTGTGTGCGCGCGCTCGATTGACATTAGCTGATAGTGTTAACTGAGTGTCAATACAAGTGCCACCAATGTGTGAGGGAGACGCACTAAAACACACACACACACACACACACACACACACACACACACACTGTAGCTACCGTGGTAAAGCTACAGCTACTCTCCCCCATTCCTCATCTCTCTCCTCTTCTCCCATTCTCTCACCTCTTCTCCCAGTTTCTCTCCCCTTCTCCCCCGTCTCCCTCTGTCTCTCTCAATATCAGGGTCGTATACCTGACGTAAGCAACAAGGCAGAACATTCCGACACACCTTACGAGACCCGGCCCACACAAGGGGCGCCTGCACGCATAATATCGGGGGTTCCTGGACACACACACACACACACACACACACACACACACACACACACACACACACAAGAGAAAACGAGGAAGATAAGAAATGAGCTTAATACGGCAAAATATTCACTGTTGGGAAAGAATGTTTGTTTGGTATATACAGTACGTATATCTGTACACACACTCTCTCTCTCTCTCTCTCTCTCTCTCTCTCTCTCGCATCCTCTCTCTGGTCCCTGCACATTTAATATCGAGCTTTATAAATAACAAAAACATTACATAATAACAAAATCTCACATAACACAGTTAAAATACCACAATAGAAACTTAACTCACAATACACACACAAAAAACCTAGTTAATTTAGTACACATAACTACAACCTTTCGTTCACTCGGAGAAAAAAATTCCATTACAGTGAAGAGGTGATAATCCTTTCTTTCAATTTGCATATGAATAATATTAAATGAATGGAATAAATAAGAAAATTGCGAGTCACCTGAAGATTAGTCACCCCCCAGCTTATTTCACCTGATGATTGAACACCTTATATTACCCTAACCTATTCTTACCTAACGCTCTAACCAAACCTAACGTAACCTAACCAAACCTAACGTAACCTAACCAAACCTAACGTAACCTAACCAAACATAACCTCACCTAACCCCTACCAGATAGCGTTAGGCGTGTATATTTATCATCATGTGGGGGTAAGGGGGGGGGAGGGCTAATCTTCAGGTCATCCAAAATAACATCATATAAACGACTGAGAGATTTCTTTTCCTTGGTCTCTACAAAATCCTTCCAATCCTTAATCCTCTGAGGGCGGGTCAGTCTGGCCTCTGAATCCTCAAAGATTACTTAAGTGCTTTATTCGACCTTTCTACCTGCGTCAGCTAGCTTTATGAATATCAATCTTGACTGACTCACTCACTCACTGGCTTACTGGCTAACTGACTGACTGACTGACTGGCTGACTTGCTTATTGACTTACGCACTAACTAACTGACTGACTGACTGACTGACTCACTAACTCATCGACTCACTGAGAGAACTGTGTTGAACATTTTTTTTCGGATTTCTGTCTTGTGTCGTATCTTCTTTAAGTCAGTCAACAGCATTCTCACTTATCCAGTTAACAGAGAAGAGATATATCGTTAACGTGTTTGAGAATCCGTCCTGATGATCCAGGTTTAGCGACCCATGAACGTGGAAATTTAACCTTGAGAAACATGAGAATCCATTTTCGTGTTACTTGTTAAAGCTGTCACATACGAGGAAAATTTCACGTGAGAACTTAGAATTTGTCGTTTTATCGTAAGAGTGAGTTAAGGAAAAGCTCAAACGATACGAGCTTCTGAGAATTCATCTTTAATGAGTTAATGTAAATAGAAAAAGGTAGATAATTATTTTAACGTAGGAACTAGTGAGACAACTATGTTTCTGTTAAGGTAAACTGAGTCTCACTTAAGGGGGAGACTAATTAATATACGAACTCTTAAGAATCTTTATGTTGTTGTTGTTGTTGTTGTTTTTAGCGAATGAGTCAACAAGAGGAGGGGGGAAAATCAACGTAGGAACCTCTGAGGATGTGAGCGGTGTCCCAAGTCCTTCGCCTGGCTGAAGGTATAGACCGCGGCAGGGAGATGAAAGGCCAACATGTTAAAAGATTAATAGTAAAAAAAAAACAGAAAAAAAGAACTCTGAAGGCAGCAGTAGTCCCTTCCACTCTCTGTCAGCGAGTCTTTCACCGCCCTGGGAGCACCAACACTACTATCAAACGATGACGTCCTTCTAACTCATTATAAACCCCCTCTGACACACACACACACACACGTACGTTTCTCTCCGCCGTAGGACAGAGGCTCCGCTGAATCTCATCTGTGCAACTTGCGGGGTTCCGTGGGTCGAAGTTTCCTGCCTCAGTACAGGTGTTAAGGAAAGGCCTCACGGTGTGATCAGTTTACGGGAGCTCGTATGCCTGTAGCTGTGTGTGTGTGTGAGCTAGAGAGCGAGCGAGAGACAGAGAGCGAGAGAGTTTAAATCATCACTTCCTCGCCTTAAGTCATCCACAATAATTCAGGTCATCCACACATTCAGATCATCCGAATAACTCAAAGCCTCACTTAATCCCTCGAGGGCGTTCCCGTCTTGATAGGCAAATAGTTCCTCGTCTTCCGGTCTTTATGGTATGCCTCCCAGGGGCCGCCGAGGTCACCATCACAAGCCGATTATTTCCCACGTGTCTCCCTTGAGTGGTCTCATCTGTTATCCTTCATTAATAAAAGGTTGAAGGTCTTGATCCTTTACTAATCAGGAGTAAGAGTTCAAAACTTAAGGAATAGTCATCACTGAATCATTAGAAATTAGAGCTACCAAAGAGACTGAGGGGGGAGGGGGGCGAGTCCTCTTGCCTGGTGAACAAACAAGGTTCCTCCTCCGTCAGGGGCCTTTGTGTCCTGCCCTCCGGGGTTTCTAAGGTCTTCAAGAGCCCCCCAACAGCCGGAGGAGGAGGTGGTGGTGGAAGAAGAGAGGAAGTCGATTAATGATTAATATTTGCCTTCATTCAATATTGGTCTTTTGATCATGAATTATTCCACATCAAGGTTCTTCTTCCTCAACAGGAGTTTGTTCTCTGGCCAGGTAGGGCATCACAAGGTAAGGGAACCATCGCCGCGGTTATCAAAGGCTTCTCTAACTTATTTCTCATTTCTGAACTGGAAATACAAGAACGTATCTATCTGGATCACTTTATTTACACACTTTACTAGATAACTTAACTTGATCACTTATTTAAACACTTTACTGGACACTTTCTTTGATCACTTTAATTGGATGACTTTCACCTCGGGCATAAATATTGACGAAATGTTTTCCTAACTAGAGATGAGAGAACGGATCTAAGTAGCTTATTTACTGAAGAAAGGTGTATTTTAATGAAATTTTCCTGTTACAATTTTTCCCTTAACAGGTGTTGTGAGTATTTATCTAATTCCTCACATACGATAAATTCTTAAACATTCTTAAGTTAAATTTTCATCCTACTTAAAGATGTGAAAACTTATCTAATTGACGCATTTTACAGAATTAATACGATTTTTTTAATGATTCATGTTTTTTGAACCTTTAGTTAACGATGTAATATATTTAATTGGCTCATTGTTGGTGTTTAAAATGGCGTCGGAACTAAACTGAGACTGTAAGATAATTAGCTACATTCATTTCCCTCATGGTAGTAACTTATTCTTTGTTTACTGTAGACAGAGGCGAAGAGCTGTCTAAATACCTCCTTTCCTGTCTAAATATCTACTTCCATTGGGATAAGACAGGCGCTAAGAAACAAAACCTTATAAAAAAACATTTCCTTGCGACAGAAAACAGACAGACAGACAGAACAAGACGAACATACTATAGATAGACAGGTAAACGTCGCCGTCTCCTCTTCTCCTTCCCCCTATATACGTCCCCCTATCCTCCTCCCCCTACACCCCCCCTCCCCTTACATCCCCCACTCCTCCTCCCCCTACTCTTGGGGTCGATGTTATTACCTCCTCCCCGTTCACCCGCCTGTCTGTCTGTCTGTCTGTCTGTCTGTCTGTCAGTCAAGGCTTCACTGAACGTTGGGGTAGATGTTATCGCCAGCATAAGATGTTCAGGCAGATGGTGGTCCGGAAAGGTGACGAATACAAGTAAATGGGGCAAGAAAGTAAGCAAGCAAGCAAGCAAGTGAACAAGGAGCTAAACACATGCAAGACGTCAAGTAAGAAAGTAAAAAGCAACCAAACAAGTAAACAAGCAAGAAAGCAAGTACACCTGTCATGCCAATTACACAGGCAAAAAAGTACTCATCGCCATTGTAAAATTTATTTTAAGTCGCGTCTGTGAGGGGAAGGAAGCAAATGGTTGGAGTAAACAAGTAAACAAGCCACAGGAACAAACAAGAAACAGGAACAAACAAGTAACGGGGATTGTATCACCTAAGGAATGAAAAATTAAAATGGCCGCCAAATCGTACCGAGACTCTACCGTCACCAAAATTTAAATTGGATAATGATGATGATAATAATAAAAAAAAACAATAATAAAAAATGACGATGATAATAACAATGATAACAATGATGACAATGATAATAACATTGGAGAATCTGAAACCATGAAATAATGTCTCTTCATCGTCGTAATAAATGAGATTTCCTCCATTAAGTCTCCTTCTCAAGCACCAGAGATAGATAAGGAAGTCACATTCTTTATCTTTCGTTTCTCTTTCGTAAGGCAAGTTTGTTCTAAGGTATTGGCGTATAAGAAATAAACTGTGGTGGCAGTACTCTGTTGATGTTGTGTCTGTGTGTGTGTGTGTGTGTGTGTGTGTGTGTGTGTGTGTGTGTATACAGACATGCATATACAAAGTTAGGCACAAGAATAATACAAACACATACAGTATAGGTACAGGGAGACAGACAGACACACATACATATAAACCCATACACACAAAAGACGGATACAGACACAGATGCATATACACACACGTACAGACATATGCAGATACGGACATATGCATGCAGACACAGACAGACACAGACAGTCTCCTACGATAGAGAAGGAGACAATATTTTTCTCATTGACAAAAGGACAAAAGGACACTCCTTTAGCTACCCTGACTATTGTGAGAGAGAGAGAGAGAGAGAGAGAGCGAGAGAGAGAGAGAGAGAGACTCATCCCAGTACGACGGGTGAAACTTGAAGAGCAGTTTCGTTAAAAAAAAAAAATCATTCAGTTCTTTCTCTCCCTCCCCAACTCTCTCTCAGTCTGTCTCTCCCTCTCCTTTCCTTTCCCATCTCTCTCTCTCTCTCTCTCATTCTCTTTTAATCTTCAGCTTTGATGGCTAGTATGTTTGCCTTATTCCACTGTGCTTCTCGTGGCCTATAGCGCTCAAAGGAAAGGAAAAAAAAACATTTAAGGTTTATTTTGATTTTTTTTACTTCATGGTAAAGGCTTTAGTCCCTGAGAGAGAGAGAGAGAGAGAGAGAGAGAGAGAGAGAGAGAGAGAGAGAGAGAGGTACTCCGGTTGGCTCTTATTAAACATATTAAATATTCTCTTTTATGTGAGCTTCTCTCCTTTATCGACCCTGGGGGTTGTTATTCTAAAGCTTGATTATCTGTCTATCTGTTTATCTACCACCCGTCTGTTTGTTTATCTCATTTACATCTCTCTGTCTTTATTCCTCTTCTATACGTTATCATTTACCTAACGTTACAGTTGAGGAAATGAAGGTGTTTGAGTGCAGTGCCGTCCATATCTAACCTAATTTTCTGTCCACCTCTGTCCTTTTCTGTCCACCTCTGTCTATCTATGAGCCCCGTTCACCTTCACGATGCTGATACCCCGAGGAAAAAAAAGTTCAATGGTGTTATCTTGTGTGTGTGTGTGTGTGTGTGTGTGTGTGTGTGTGTGTGTGTGTGTGTGTGATGCCGTAGTGGCTTGTTAAGTATTCCTTCCTGTGTAATACGTACGGTTGAGGGAGTTTATGGATGTTCTTTCTCTCTCTCTCTCTCTCTCTCTCTCTTCGACTTTTTTGCTTTATGCTCTTTTTTCCTTCTTTTTTTTCCTGTCTTCTTATTACTCATTCTCTTCCTCTTATCTCTTACTATTATTTCTTTCCCCAATTATCTTCATTGTCCTACTCTTCTTCCTGTTTTATTTTAACTTTCTTTCCCGTTTCTTCCATTACCCCTTCCTCTTTCAACCCGTACTTCTCTTCACACCTTTCTTCCATTTTATTCCACTTCCACACGATTTACTCTCCCTCTTAAGAACTTTCCCTTCTCCTCCTTTTTCCTTTCCTCTTCTCTCTCTCCTCCACATCCTCCCTTTCCCCTTCCTCCACCTTTCTTCCATTTTATTCCACTTCCACACGATTTACTCTCCCTCTTAAGAACTTTCACTCCTCCTCCTCGGGGCATTTATGAAAACCGAGAAAGTGTATAGATCGTCGATATTGGTCCGGCTTTGTGTCTCCGCTCCTGGTGTTACTGTTACTTTCTATTCGTCTTTTTTGCAGCTACTTTTATGGTTGCTAGGAGGGTAGGGAAGGGGGTAGGGGAAGGAGGGAGAGGTAGAGGAAGAAGGAGGGAGAGGAGTGAGGGAAGAGGGAGAGAGGGTAGGAAGGAGGAGGGAGAGGAGTAGGGGAGACAGGGTGAGGGAAGGAGGGAGAAGGGTAAGGGAAGGGGAGAGGGGGTATGGTGAGGGGAGGGATGGATGGATGGATGGATGGAAGGAAGAAGAGAGGGAGGGGTGGAAGCTGGATGCCTCAGGGTCGTGGCTGATGGTGGGTGGTAAGTTATCGGATCCTCAGCACTGGTGGTCATGTTACTGGTGATAGTCGTGTTGATGGTTCAGTCATTGTTCTAGTTGTTAGCTTCTGTTATCCCCAATACACGCTTTATCTGACCTAACTGATGTATGATTTTTTACACCTGTGGGATTTTTTTTTTTGTCAATGTTTAGCACAACGTATTGGTTGTTCACTTCGTAGTCATTTTTGTTATTTGATAAGTTGGTCTGGTAACACTGTATAGCAGGTAACACATGGCTCTAACCAGTTACAGATGCGGCATAAGATTCCTCGTCTTGGTAATCTTGTACTAGAGGAACTTCGACTTAAGAATCTCTGCTATGTACTGGAAGAAGGTCGACGAGGCATTTGCTAACTTCTGTGGCGAGACGGGGAGGAGGGGGAAGAAAAAGAAGAGGAAGGAGGAGGGGGAGATGAGGAGGAGGAAGAAGAAGGGGGAAGGGAAGGTTTCATTGAACACGGAGGTCTTCTACTTGTGATGGTTCCCTAACTTCAGGTGGTCTTTAAGAAACGCGAGGAAGAGTTTTTTTCTTTTTACCTTGAGAGTCTCTGGTGGGTAGTAGAGGCCTTAATTACAGGTGTTGTATACAGTAGGTAGGAGTCTTGCTGTATGATGGGACCTATACATAAGACTCTTCAAGCCAAGATGTCTTTATCGTGAAGGGACCTTAAAACTAAGAGGTGTTCAGGGTTAAGAGGGAAGGTCTTCAACGTGAGTGACTCCCCCCATCGCAAGGGCCTGAGTTAGGTACTGAAGGAGTGAAGCGGGGAGGCTCACGTTAACTTTCGCTGCGGCAGGAGACGAGGGAAGGAGGAGGAAGGGGGGGGGAGGGGGGAGGAGGAGGGAAGGGGGGAGAGGGAGAGGAGAGGAAAGGTTTTGGCGAATGTGAACTTTTTCTCGTTAAGCCCACGCCTGCGGCATAACCAGAGGGGGAGGGAGGGAAGGCAAGGAAGGGACGGAGGGAGGGGAGAAGGAGGGGAGAATAAGGAACGTAATAAACATGTGAAAGAAAGAGGGAGAGAGTATAAGACCGAGAGAAGGATACATATATGTTCAGTTCTATGACATTTTATAAAGGAATATTTTTTTTCAATACATTACATTTTTTCTGTAAATAACTTGTATATTTTAGATTTTTTTTTTACTGCTACTACTATTACTACCACTACCATCACCACCACCACCACCTACCACCACCACCACTACCACTACCACCACTACTAGTTCATCACACTCAGCCAGTGTTGGAGGCTGTGGGAGATGGCTCATACCCGCCTTAAAACAGGGCATTGTGGGGGAATCAACCATCATCATCTGCTCTCCTTTCCCTCCCTCCTCTTCCTCCCTCTTCCTTTACGTCTTCTCTTTCCTTTCCTGTTCTTATTTTCCTCTTCCTCTCTATCTTCCTCCCTTTTTCGTGTCTCAGTCACCTCCTCTTTCTCCTCTCTATCTCCTTCTCCTCCTCATATCTTCTCTTCTCCACCTCCTTCTATCTATCTCCTTCTCCTCCTCATCTCTTCTCCACTTCCTCCTCCTCCCCCTCTCTACCTCCCTATCCTCCTCCTTCCTACCTCCTCCTCCTCCTCCTTCTCTTCCTCATCCTTTCCACCTCATACCTTCTCTTCTCCATCTCCTCCTCCTCCTCTCTACCTCATCCTCTCCTCTTCTCCTCCCTACAGAAGACGAAAATGGGGAAGGACGTGAAGAATATAAGATGACGCAGGTGGATAATCCGGGTGTAGCTTTAACATTAAATTACCGGAATAAAAAAAATAAAAATCTGCTAAGTCTAAGTTGAAGATGGGAGGAAAAAATAAATAAAAAAACATAGAAGAAACGAAGCGAAAGGAGAAGGAAAGAATGATAAAAGAGTTAAGAAGGACGAAGAAGGAGAGAGAGAGAGAGAGAGAGAGAGAGAGAGACTGTACTTAGAAAAAGAAGAAAGAATTCATAAAATAAACTTTGAAAACTTATATAAAAAAAATCAAGGTAAAACAGAACACCCTCCCAAGGATAACCGAACACATTGTCACTACGTAAAACCTGGTATATGCAAGGAAATCCGAACATAGTCACACAAATTCGAACACAACCAAAGAAAATCGGAACATGACAGCCTATATGCGAACACCACCAACCCAATCCACATACCGATCATAACCGAACACTAACCGACCAAACCCGAACACCACCGACCTCAACCCGAACACCACCGACTTAACCCGAACACCACCGACCTAACCCGAACCCCACCGACCTAAACCACACACTAATCAAACCCACCAGCCAAACCCGAACACTAAACGACCCAATTCGCACACTACCCGACCAAGCCCGAACAGGTCCAAACACACCCGAATTCCGGAGTCAAGAGGAATTCGGGGGAAGAAGGGAAGGAAGACCAGTAATAGAGATGAAATTAGACGTGTTGTTAACGGGATTATCGACTATGTCCGTGTGGGGAGGTGGGGTGGAGAGGGAAGAAGGAGTAGAGAGGAGACGAAAAGAGAAAATAAAGGGAGAGAAAGAAGGGGGGAGGGGAAGTGGTGGAGAGAGAAAGAGGATGAGGAGGAGAGAGAAAAGAAGGAGAAGAGGATGAGATGAGGAAGAGGAGGGGAGGGGGAGGAGGAGACAACAAAGAGAGGAATCAGAGGAGGTGAGGAGGAAGCAGAAAACTAAAATCACAGAGGGAGAGGAGGTGGGAGGATGAGAAGAAGAAGCAGCAGAGAGAGATGAGAAGGAGAAGAAACAACCGAGAGAGAGAAGGAGGAACAGGAGGAGAAAGCTAAATGAGGAGTGGCTGAGTCCTGGATAATGAAGTGACGTTACAGCCGCTCATTGACTTTCTCTGTTACACGCCGCCGACCTGTAGCAAAGGGAGGAGGAGGGGGAAGACAGGAGAGAAGAGGTAGGGAGGAAGAAGAGGGGAATCAGAGGAAAGGAGGGGCGAGGAGGACGAAGGGAGGGGAGAGGTAGGGAGGAAGAAGAGGGGAATCAGGGAATAGGAGGAAAAGAGGAGGAGAGAGGTAAAAATGAAGAAAGGAGGAATCGGGGAAAAGAGAAGGAAGAAGGATGATAGGAAAAAGCAGGGGGAAGAAGAAGGGAAGGTTAGTAGAAGGAAGAGGAGGAAGAAGGGATTTAAGAAGAAGAAGAAGAATGGATGCTTGAGGGAAGGAAGACGAGAAGGATGTAGAATGAAGGGAAGAGGTAAAAGGCGGATGATGAAGGGACAGAGAGAAAGAGGAGGTAGAAGAAGAAGAAGATTTACCAGCACGACCACTCATAAACCCCATCAATCAGCCACAGTCATCACCATTACCACCCACAACTCCCACCACCACAACCCACAATCCCCCACAACCACCCCACAACCCACAACCTCCCCACAACCCACAATCCCCCACAACCACCCCACAATCCCCCACAACCTCCCCACAACCCACAATCCCCCACAACCCACAATCCCCTACAAAACATTAAACAAAAATTATATCCACAACGAGGTCACAAACTCCAAAAGAAATGTTAAATTATACGTAATGTTTTTTCAAGGACGAGGGAGATGGGATTCATAGATGTGTTATTAAGAGGGTAATGGATTCCCCACTGACGTCCTGATGATATTCTCACACAAGTTAGAATCATCAGAGAGAACGTTTCCCTGTCTCTCAGAACGTTTCCCCACCTCCCAGAACGTTTCCCTCTTTTTCCCCGCCCCAGAACGTTTTTTCCTCCCTGAACTTTTACATCCCAGAACATTTTTCCCCCAGAACGTTTATCCTCGAGAACGTTTTTCCCCGAGAACGTTTTTCCCCCCAGAACGTTTTTCCCCCAGAACATTTTCCCCTCAGAAATTTTTTCCCCTGAACCTTTCCCCCTCCCTAGCATCATGTATATCTGGTCAAAGACGTTTTTTAATAGGTTGGTTACGAAAGCCGAGGCTGTTTTAAATATTTCCATTCCACGTTGAAGGTTTTGTTAATGTGAATTTTGTTTTTTTAAGTCTGATGTAGATTTTTTTTATCTTAAATTTGTTTTTGTTGTTGTTGTTGTTGTTGTTGTTGTTGTTGTTGTTGTTGTTGATGATGTTGTTTTTGTTGTTGTTGTTGTTGATGTTATTGTTTTTGTTGTTGTTGTTGATGTTGTAGAAGAAGTCTAACAACGCATTAACTACCAACTCCTTATTCCATTCGTTTCTTAATTATTTACCTTCGTTTTTCTAACTTTTAATTTATCACATTTCTATCATTTTATTGTCATTTTAAACATTAATTTTTTCCACACTCTTATTACTGTGTTTTGAGTTCTTATATTTATACTGTATACGTAACATATTTAACCCTAATGTATACGGTGAAATGTATGTCTGTACGATTTTTAACCTCTATTTTATTCAGTTTTTTTTCGTATTAAATAATGTATAATAATATTTTTTGTCATCTATTTTGCGTTGTTTATTTTTTTTATTCATTGATAAGTGAGAATTTTATTAGATTTTGTGTTTGTTAACTGAGAACGAATACATGTGATTTTTTGAAGGTTGTTTTCTGCTTATCTTAACGAAACCTTTAGATATTTCTGCATGATTCATTTTTAAGTGAACGAATGAAAAAGAAATTTCCTTCGTAATCGAATGAACCCAAATGGACTAATTCTTAAGATATTTCCTTATAGTGAACTAATGAAGTATTTTCAGACATCTACACTATTATTCATGCCCTCTCATATTCTTTTTAAATGATTGGGTGAATAACTTATATCGAAATAATTGAACTTTTCAGCATTATTCGCTGCATCGTACCATCCACCGTAAATGTATTAATATTACACATTTCATAAAATTTCACTGTATCATGATGTTCACGAAAATGAATAAACATCATTCATTATAATCATTCATTGTATAATCCTGTAATAATAATTAATACATTTCATATATAAAAATTGTTTATTACGTAATTATGTTCATTAGATACTACTACTACTACTACTACTACTACTACTATTACTCCTACTACTACTGCTACTACTACTACTGCTACTACTACTATTGCTACTACTACTACTGCTGGTGCTGCTCCTGCTGATGCTGTTGCCTTACCTTGGTGCAATTTTGGTGATTTTGTGTTATTCTGGAAATACTTAATTAGTTATGCCCTTTAAATTCCAATTCCGAGAGAAAATTATAAATCGGTTGACATATTCTTAGGGTATTAGACTTGATTTTTCCAGCTTTTTCGGCCCAAAATTGGAATTTGTTCAAAATCTCAATGGAGGTATTCCTGAACATGCTGGTCCACGATTCCATTGCGAGGAAATTAGTTGTAATGGTGGTCGAAAGATTTTATTTTGTTCATTGCCAATTACTCGCCAACTATGGGTTGCTGGTGATTGTAAATGATGATGATTGTGGTGATAATTGTAGATGGTGATGATGACGGTGATAGTGTTGAGGCATGATGGTGGTGTTGGTAGATGATAATAAAGATTGTGTGTCTGATTGTATGTTAAGGCAGGTATTTAAGTTCCTGAGAGTACTGTATATAACACGTCATAAAAGTACATAAACTTTCCCTGGATCAAAATACCACATAATATAAAAGTGATATATAATTAAAAGTAGCTAAAACTTACTCTAGGACAAAGTCAAACCCCTACCATTACAGCGTCTTATACATAAAATAGGCTAACGGTTTAACTCCTTGATAATTATAAGCTTAATTATTCGTTCTTCAACTATCGTTCTCGAAATGTTATAGCTTAAACCATAAACCTTAAAAGATTATAGCTTAATCCATCGACTTCAAAGAGTTAACCAAAGGAAAAAAAAAGATCTCTGCAAGTTGCCGGAAGTTATCGCAAAGGGAAGACGGTAAGAATTCTGTGAGGATGGTAAGTGAGGTGGTTCTGGTCTTATCGAGATGAAACTCCCAAACTCCAGCAGCTGAAGCCGAAATCACACGACGATGGAGGCAAATGGTTGTTGAAACTCTTCATAACTTATGCTCTTGAGGTAAATATTTTCTTGCAGGATGACTGGTGGTGGTGGTGGTGTGTGTGTGTGTGTGTGTGTGTGTGGATGGTCTCGGTAGAGGTGATGATGATAGTGGTGGTGGTGATTATGATGAAGATGGTGGTAATAATGACGACGTGACGGTGGTGGTGGTGGTGACGACAATGACACTGCCGAGGATGACAATATTCCTGCTGGTGGTGTCGTTGATGTGGGTGGTCGTGCAGTGGTTGCGTGTCGTGGTATCATCATGTCCTGACCGACGCTCCGATGTGATGGAAGTGCTCCCCTGACCCGTTTGTATTGTTACCTGCTCGGTGTTGTAGGTTCCTGAGGTGCTCCGTCGTCTGTATTTGTTCCACTGAGCTGCTCCACCATGTGTCTTTGTTCCCTGACCTCTGACCTGTTCCACCGTCTGTCTTTCATCCATTGACTTATTTGATCGTATATCTTAGCTCTACGGTGTGTCTGTGTTATTTGTTCGTGTCTCGTGTGTGTGTGTGTGTGTGTGGGTGTGTGTGTGTGTGTGTGTGTGTGTGTGGGTGTGGGTGTGGGTGGGTTGGCAGTGTGTGAACGATGTATATACCGAGGTAATGGACAATTAGACTGGTAATAAACCATTATGAGGGGCGTCAGCTGAGAGAGAGAGAGAGTTTAGTTTCTCTCTCTCCTTACCTCTCACTCTCCACTCACCTCATCATCGGAAGGGTTGGACTAGAGACAACACGTCCTGGACATATTCACACCGAGGTCTCCTCAACGTAAACAATGGATGGTGGGAAGTGACCTGACATATACGGAAGGATGACCTGTCAGGTCCCCCCCCCCAGGTGTCTCGTGTCAAGTGCAGGTGTGGAGAAAAAGAGGGAGGGAAGGAAGGAAGGAAGGTGGCAGGGTGCGAGTGGGAGGAAGGGAGTGAGAAAGGTTGATAACAGGAAGAGGGAAGGGTAAGACGGAGAACAGAGAAGGAAAAGAATGGCAGCCTTCTACGCGCGTCTGTACCGTATACAGAACAGGGGAGAGAGAAGAGAAAGATAGATAAATAAAAACATATAAAAAGACAAAATAACATAAATTAAGAGAGAGTGTAAGAGCTACAGACAGATTCCTCAGCCACCCACCTCCAGGCCCTCGACAGACATATTAAGTTCATCTCGTCTCCTCGTCTCATTATCATCACCCCTTCTCTCTGTGGTTATTATTACTGCCCTTATTAGTCACGTTATTAGTCATTGCCTTGTTGTTCTTATTGGAGGTATAATACACACACACACACACACACACACACACACACACACACACACACACACACACACATATATATATATGTGTGTGTGTGTGTGTGTGTGTGTATATATATATTGTTATAGTATCATCATCAGACAACTTTTTCCTATACGGACGAAAAAACCCGAGACTATCCCTAGATACTTCAGCCTTCAGCATTATACACTGCATAACACCGTTCACAATAGATGAATAGAGAGTTTAACTTTCGCCAGTGTTAGCGTCATTACAGTAATTTGGTCAGATTAATCCAGTGAAAAGCGCCGAGTTAGTTAGTTCACTCGTTCGTGAGTAATGTGCGCAATTTAGAGGCGGATCGAGCAGGATTCAACTATTACGAACGTGGAATAATCGCAATAACAAATTCAGGTGACGAGGATATTGGGGACCTGGTGTGGCAAGTGCGAAATATTTCTTGTTAATATTTGTGTATGAGAGAGAGAGAGAGAGAGAGAGAGAGAGAGAGAGAGAGAGAGAGAGAGAGAGAGAGAGAGAGTAGTCACAATTGTCAGGCACTGGCTCACCTGTATGTACAAACAGGAAGACAACTATGCATGTACAACACACACACACACACACACACACACACACACACACACACACACACACACACACACACACACACACACACATATCTTCACCGTGTGAGGGTAGAAAGGTTTTTATATAAGTTTTTCCTCTCTCACCAGCTCAAAGGAGGAAGTTCTGGCTGTAAAATTAACAAAGTTCTCTACTGTAGAAATATTCTTTATTTTTAATTCTGGGAGAGAGAGAGAGGGGGGAGGGGGAGGAGGCTGGGCAGAAGAGAGGAGTTTTGTAGGTATGGGAGGAGGAAGGTAGGTCTTCACTTTAGAGAGTCACACGTGATACTGAGAGCTATATTGGAGAAGTTTGTGGGAGGTAAGGGGGTGGGAGGGGGAGGCGTTATGGAGGGGGAGAAGGAAAAAAGGAGGGGAGAGTTGGGAGAGGGGAGAATAAGAGGTTGGAGAACTGTGTGGAGGGAGGAAGGAGGAAGAGAAACGAAAAGGGAGTGAGATAGGGACAACAACAAGAAAGGAAGAAGGGGGGCGGTCGGGAGGGAAGAGAGGGGCTGGGGGAGGGGCGGGGAGGTGCCAAGTTGTATAAAAGGAAGTTTCTTAATATGTGACAAAGATGACACTCTTCCCAGGTCAAGCATCGTTGAGAGTTGTGTTGAACAGAATCTAACCTGGCTGGCAGCTTCTCCTCCCCCGTCCCCTCCCCTTTGTCGGAAGAACTAAATATTGATCCTTCCTTCCATAAGAACTTAAAACAATAATTAATATCAACAGAATACGAGTGACTAACACCACAACTATTACCACCATCATTGCCACCATCACTACCAACGCCACCACTATTTCTACCATTACTACCACCACTACCACTACTACCACCACTACCACTACTACTACCACCACTACCACCACTACAAACACCATTGCCACCACCACTACTACCACCACCACCACCACCACCACTACAAACACCATTGCCACCACCATTACTACCACCACACCACCAGCACCACCACTACAAACACCATTGCTACCACCACTACTACCACCACCACCACCACTACAAAACACCATTGCCACCACCACTGCTACCACCACCACCACCACCACCACCACCACACACACCACAACTTACCACCATACAAACACCATTGCCACCACCACTACTACCACCACCACCACCACTACAAACACCATTGCCACCACACCACTGCTACCACCACCACTACAAACACCATTGCCACCACCACTACCACCACCACCACCACCACTACAAACACCATTGCCACCATACCCTCCTCGTGTTTTTACTACAACTCGCTGTCTCTGTAATCAAAACTTAAAGCCTCAACTTTCACCAATACAAATATTTACGCTTTGCAACACGTCTCTCTTCTAGTGAGGCTGGGGCGTGTGGGATTAATATAGGTGTATAGAGAGACAGACAGACAGACAGACAGACAGACAGACAGAAAGACAGATGGATAGACAGCATACAATCTGGGAAGGGACACTACTGTACATATACATTATCAAATATGATTCTCTTCATTTACTTCTCCTTAAAAAACAACAAACAAACAATATACATGTCATAAATCTCTCTCTCTCTCTCTCTCTCTCTCTCTCTCTCTCTCTCTCTCTCTCTCTCATTATAAAAATCTGAAACTTTTAAACCATTACCAGGTGCTAAGAGTTGGTTGGTAGTACCTGTGTGTGTCTCCTGGGCTGCTGTGTGTGTGTCTCCTATGCTGCTGTGTGTGTCTCCTAGGCTGCTGTGTGTGTCTCCTGGGTTGCTGTGTGTGTCTCCAAAGCTGCTGTCAGACTGGAACGCATGCGCCACTGTGAGGTACCTTTATATTTGGTTAGTATTAATGCGCAGCGTCGCCACTCCTTTATATCAAAGAACTTGCCCTAATTGGTCGACTGAATCGTTTGCCTGTGTAATGTTCCATGTTGTGGCAACTTGCAGAGTGAGTGTGTGTGTAGGAGTGGTGAGTGTGTTGATGTGTGTGTGTAGGAGTGGTGAGTGTGTTGGTGTGTGTGTGTGTGTGTGTGTGTGTCTTTGTATGCATGTACAATATATATTTATGAATGTATGCAAATGTGACTACTTGATCTAAATACACTGCAAGTATCGTTCTGATTATCTAAATTCACTACCTATTTCTCTCTGATTATCTAAATACACTACAAGTATCGGTCTGATTATCTAAATACACTACCTATCTCGTCCTGATGACTGAAAAAGCACTTCTGTCTTTCTGGTTACCCAAAAGGCACTACCTCCCTTGCTTTGATTTCCTAAATTGCTCCGTCTACTTCCTTCTGATTAGCGATATCCACTTCCTCGTTCTCTGTTTACCTATCCACTTCTCCCCTCTTGCCTTATTTTTTCTCCTTCTGTCAGTCTCTTTCGATCGTTTTCTGTCTGTCTATAAATCTGTCTACATACCATCTTCACTTCCTTCCCCCTTCCCTCCCTCCTTCCCCTACCTTCCTCCTTCCCTCCCCACAATACCTGACTACAAACACATCCCCCCCTCCCGGGAATGGGACAACTGGCCGCCGCCATCTGGCCGCAGCCCAACTGGCCGCGGGTAACTCGCCGCGGCCGACTGGCCGCCGCGGACTGGGGGTAAACTGCAAACGCCTAATTTTGCGCTCTCAAGGCAGGTTAGGTTAGGTTAGGTTAGGTTAGGTTAGGTTAGGTATGTTAGGTTAGGTTAGGTTAGGTTAGGTTCTTCATAAAGAAATTTTAATCCTCTTTTTTTTTATCACACTTTCATCAATTTTGTCAACAAAAAGTTCCATATGGCGGCCAGTCGGCCGCGGCGAGTTTCCCGCGGCCAGTTGGGCTGCGGTCAGATGGCGGCGGCCAGTTGTCCTAGACCCCCCCCTCCCTACTAAGCTCCCATAGAAAGACCCAATCAAAGAGGCGTGGTCACATGATGTAGTGTCAAGGCTCGTCTTTGTTGTGGTGGTGATTATCGATAGTGGCTGTCGGTAGGAGAGCATTAGGGAAGGATAGAGCAAGAGGTAGTGGGAGTTCCTTGTACATGGGCAACGTATAAGAAAAAGTAATGGTTGTGATTTTTCATACGTTTAGTTTGTGTTATTCGTGGAAAAATATATTTGAAGGGAAGTGTTTTTTGGATTAATAGTAAAGTTGATAAGTTTTATTATTATTATTATTATTATTATCCGGCTGCTGTTGCTACAGCTCTGCTGCTGCTGCTGCGGCTACAGCTATGGCTTCTGCGGCTGCTGCAGTGGCTTTTATTATAATTATTCATATTATATATTATATAATAATATGCTGTAGCTGCTGCTGTGTTTTTATTATTATTATTATTATCATCCGTAGTAGGATATATATATATATATATATATATATATATATATATATATATATATATATATATATATATATATATATATATATATATATATATATATATATATATATATAACCACACAGGAAAAGAGAAACAATGGAGTACAATTAGCTTTCACCTTTATTCATTATATTTACAATGGATGACCTTAAACAGGCAAATATATGGCTGGTTGACTGACTTCCAGGCTGGCTGGCTGCCTTTCAGGGTGACTGGTTGGCTGGCTTCCAGGCAGAATGGTTGGCTTCCAGGCAGAGTGGTTGGCTTCCAGGCTGTTTGACTGGCTTCCCGGCCCTCTGCCTGGCTTCCAGGCTGGCTGGCTGGCTTCCAGGATGGCTGGTTGGCTGGCTTCCAGGCTACTCCTGCTTCGGATAAGACTTTATATATATATATATATATATATATATATATATATATATATATATATATATATATATATATATATATATATATATATATATATATATATATATATATATATATATATATATATATATATGGTTGGCAAGTAATTAGCAATGAAAGCAATAAAAAAATATTAAAATCTAAGCGTCATTATGATAACTAATTTCCTCGCAATGGAATCGTGGACCAGCATGTTCAGGAATACCTCTATTGAGATTTTGAACAAATTCCAAATTTGGGCCGAAAAAGCTGGAAAAATCAAGTCTAATACCTTAAGAATATGTCAACCGATTTATAATTTTCTCTCGGAATTGGAATTTAAGGGGCATAACTAATTAAAGTATTTCCAGAACAATACAAAATCACCAAAATTGCACCAAGGACACCCATAGTTGAGGAGTAGTTACCATTGAATAAATGTAATTAAAATCTTCTAAGCGTCATTACGACAACTAATTACCCCGCAATCGAATCGTGGCCAATAGATCCAGAATCGACATTTACCAAGTATAGCCAACACCTGCTGGAGGTGTGGATAATAAGTTCATTTACCTGTGAATCACGCGTGTGGCAATTTAAATCCACGTATTATTAATTCAGGTTTTAATGTCAGGTGAATCTCCCTTCAGGGTTTAAAAACAAGTAATTACACTTTGTATAATTTGTTGTTATTTATGGAACTAGTAATCCGCGCCTGGCGAAAAATAATATTATATATTATGTGTGTGTGTGTGTGTGTGTGTGTGTGTGTGTGTGTGTGTGTGTGTGTGTGAGGTATGTAATTGTGATTACCTGATATGATAATGTAATAAATAATATTACTTTTAATATGATTACCTTTTGGTAACTTATAAACGTCATTCTTTTAATTGTTATTAAATATTGTAATCATATATCATAGGAGGTTCACAGTACGAGGTTCACAGTACGAGGTAGGAGAGACTTATGTTTGGTGCAGACTGACTGACCGACTCACTTATTAAATGACTGACATATTGACTGACTGACTGGCTCATTGAATTTTGATTGATTGATTGATTGATTGATTGATTGATTGATTGACTGATTGGCTGAGTGACTAACCGATTGACCCTGTGAGGACTACTATCCGTTCAACGCTATGCATATTATTAGTCGAGCGAACATTCGTCTGACGTAATTCGCATAAGTGTGTCTTGGGAGGAGAAGTTAAAGGTTGGATCTACTGTACTTGTATTTTAACCTGTACAACCCCCGTATGTACACAAACCCTACAACTGTACATGACCTCGTTCTTACTAACCCTTGTATCGAGGCTGTGGTTATTTACGATCACCTGTTCACTGACGCTCCCACCTTTATGTAACTGGGTCACCTGATTTAACCGGTTGAACGCTTCCTGGAATTAAGTTACATTAATGCTGTGTTAATTAAACGTACACTGTATCTTAACCAAAACACACAAAGACACACACATGTATACACACCTGCAATCACACATACATACATAAAAACATACATATACTATCTCCATCATCGAACCTTGTAAGATAACTAACTACAGGACTCCAAGATATCCACAACACTTGCATTCAAGGAGAACCAACCAATGTATGTATGTATGTATATCTGTAATCATTCAAGTAGTGGTGCTCTTAAGTGTTTAATGTCACGTGAAAATTTTAAAGAGTGAGTGAGTGATTGTCTAAGAGTAACTGTCTCCATTGATGAATAACTTAAAAGATAACATCTATGTTTCGGTGATAATGAGTCTTTTGAGATAAGGAATCTACTGATACAGATATAGAATGATTAGATGCCTACTGAGTGTAAGAAAAGTTTGTTGGAAATAATGATTCAGAAAGACGTTCGTGCAGATGTTGAATGTTTTAGATGTTGAATATTTGTTGGAGATCACTGTGTGTTATTGAAGACCATATATGCACGAGACATATATATATTTTTTTTTCTTTAAGTTTTGCTCGTTATTGGGAATTGCAAATACGAGAATAAAAAATTAGGAAAGATAAATTTTGGTAAATTGGTAAAAAAAAATAATAGACGGAAATTGTTAAAGATCAAAATAACTAGAGGAATATTATTATTATTATTATTATTATTATTATTATTATTATTATTATTATTATTATTATTATATTACAGGGGGTATTTTTATTATTATATAGTAAATGGTGGAGAGGGAAAACGCTGTCCTTAAGTGGTGAGGTATGAATTCCTGGAGATATAGATTGCTGGAGACACTTAATTACAGATATACAAATCGTCAGAGCTAAGAAATCGCTAGAGATAGTGAGAGTTGGTGGAAGTGAATGCTGGCGGTGGTGAACGTTGAGTACAGTTAACGTAGTGGACAGTGAACGCTGGTGAACGCTAGAATCATATTGGAGTGATAAGCGATTGATAAGTATCTTGAAGTAGCGCCTTGGCTGACTGACGCACACACCCACGCCACTGATAACACGAACCTCAAGTGTCTGGTAATTACACACACACACACACCTGATGGCTAGTCCAGGTTGATGGATAGATAGCCTAATGGATAGTAGAGAGTGACGAACAGGGAGATAGATGTTTTGACACTCCACCTTCTCTGATGACACACTGATGGAAGGAAGTGATACACCGATTGATGGATAGTCTATTGGATAGTATGAGACTGTGTGATGAATAGACTGGTAGTGGATAGATAGTTCATATAATATTAATAGTAGGGACATAATGGCTTTGGTTGATCGATTGGCAAAATAAAAAATAAATGTGTATTAATGGTTGAAGGATAATAATAATAATAATAATAATAATAATAATAATAATAATAATAATAATAATAATAATAATAATAATAATAATAATAATAATAATAATAATAATAATAATAATAATAATAATAATAATAATAATAATAATAAATCATGACACAGAGAGGAAAAAAAAATGACGAAAATAATAAAATAGATTAAATAAAGTCAAATTAAAACAAAACTCCACACACAAAAACTATTCAATAAAGAACGATAAGGGGAAATTAATGACTGGCTAATTGACCGAATGATTGTCTGTCCTAGAGTAATTGATTACGTAAAATAAAAACACACACACACACACACACACACACACAATCCAAATTCACCAAAACGCAAAACAAACAAACTAGTAATCTATATTAATCTATATCCTTCAACAGGTAATAACAAATGGTGTGAGTTTTTTAATGGTTAATCACCTTTACAACATTTTATATTTTGTTATCTACCTGAGTTGTAACTTTTGGTTGCTGTTTTGTTTATGATGAAAGTTGTAAATTTTTAGCATCAGTGGCCAGTAGTTACTCACTCACACTCTCTCTCTCTCTCTCTCTCTCTCTCTCTCTCGGGCAATTCTTGATGGCATTGCTCGTCCATTAGTGTGTTAATTTCGTGCAAATTTTGTTTTTTTTAATCTCACTCTCCTAAATAATTGGTTTGTAATTACTGTACTTCACCCCCACACTATTTTATTCTCACTGTACTTAATTATTACTTTTATTTACGTAAGTTTATTATTTTGTTGAAGTTGATATACTGATTTAAGTGTCAAATATATCTAATTTATTGTTATTGTTTTTTTTTTCACATTTCTTCATTATCATTATTATTATTATTATTATTATTATTGTTGTTGTTACTGTACCTCTTATGTATGGCCAAATATAAACAATACTACTAAGCCTTAACGAGACCCTTACAAGTACACCCTTAAAAAGAAAACGCAAATCACACTATCGTCCTTAAGAACTCTAAAACGCGCCTTCCAAAACTTAACAGTATCCCATGAGCTAACATTCACTGAGAGACTTAACTTACTACATATATAACGGCACGGAATAGAATGAGAATCAGATCGAAGCTCTTGCCTTAACTAGATGTTGTTTCTCATACCCAAGTTATGGCGAAGAAAATTGACGTACGGGTGTTGGCAGGTATAATGGTTAAGTGAGATTTAGGTTAAGTTAAGTTAGGTTTTCGTTAGGTAAGATTTAGGTTTTGTGTAGTTTAGATAATATTAGGTTAGATTAAGTTAGGTTAGGATGTGTCGATGTCACCAGGTACAAAGACTTACCTGGTGTACTTATCTCCTCGTGATTAAGGCAGGTAATGCCTGGCCTTCACGTGTTATCTATGGAGTTATCAGCGAATTAGTGCACAGAAATTATCGAGGCTTCTGACAGGCCTACAACACACACTCGTTATGAGCTCACCCGCCTAACAACGTGTCCTGGGTAACTTAACAACACGTAGTTTATGATCTGGTCTACGCCACACCTACACCAACAACGTGTCCTGGGTAACTTAACAACACGTAGTTTATGATCTGGTCTACGCCACACCTACACCAACAACGTGTCCTGAGTATCTACAGAACACCCACGTTATGAGCTGAACTACATATACCAGCGAACTCTGAGGACTTAAGAGAACACGTAGGTTGTCAGCTAATCTACAGTATGTCTAGATTATCATTGTGGTCAACCTAAAGGACGACGCCATATATACAAGGCGCGCGCACACTCTCACACACACACACACACACACACGTCAAACCTGCTTAAGAAAATACTACAGACCAGGAGCGTGACACACGTTTTGATATAAGACACAGTTGAGTCACGTCTAGAACAGGTACTAAGAACCTAAATTATATAGAACACAATTAGAACACAGATTCCTTTTAGAACTTAATTATCTTACCTACAGAACTCACCCTACCTGTACCATCAATACCTGTAACTGCATCCTTACCTGTACCCGAACCTATGCTGTACTTGCATCTATGTACATGTATTTATTTAACTACACCTCAGTACATTAACATAGTAAGCTCGACCTTTCCCTCATCACCACCACCACCTCATTCATTCAACTTTATATCAGAACTAAAACCTAACCTAATGTTTATGGTAATCACAACATTATAAACCATTCCCATCTGCAGTGGTTTAATTTTTTTTTTTAATCAGACTTCAAAACCATGGCTAAATATTTTTTTTTTCTCTATATGATCACTTTCATATTAAGTACTTATAACTATTTATATCAAACACGTATATAAAGTAATTTTTCCCCTTAATGATTGCAAAAATGGTTTTTAATTTGAAGCGTTAATAACTCGCTGTTCAAATTTGTGGGTCGTATTAGCAGGTTGACTTTGTATTTATACCTGTAACTATACCTATACCTACATTTCTACCTGTAAATGGAATACTGTCCCCATCTGCAACAGTATATCCACATGTACCTGTAATTTAACATTAACCTGTAACTGTATTTAAACTTGTACTTAAACTGTATGTAACTCTTTATTAATGACTATCAGTACCTTTAGTCATATACCTGTACCTGTATCCGCACCTGTATTTATGGCTAAAACACATATCTATACTTGTAATTGTGTCTACCCATACCTGTGCTGGTGCTGTTGTTTCAGAATTAATGACATTAATCTGCATATGAACTGTCCGTTTAAACCACGTCCGGACACTTCTCTTTAAATACCATGTTGAAATATTTCCCATAAAAAAAAGAATTGGATACGTGTGTGTGTGTGTGTGTGTGTGTGAGAGAGAGAGAGAGAGAGAGAGATATTTCACAGCAACTGTATTCTCTCTCTTCCAACGTCACAGACCCAATACAACCCCCCCATAAAAAAAATCTTCCTTTCCAAAAAGTCAAAGGAGGGGAAGAGATCAACACCACAGTGCCTGCCTGCCTGGTTGACAAAGACTGAACCAGCTCCGACCACTGACTCACGGACTCTCTCTCTCTCTCTCTGTGGTCCGATTGTGGAGATTATGAGGGCTATACTTCATTCAATTTGGAGGTGTTTCTTGATTGATTGATTGATTGATTGATGGATGGATGGATGGATGGATGGATTGATTGGTTGGTTGGTTGATTGTGGTAATTACATCCCTGGCGACGCAACAGCTTAGGTAATATGCTGAGGTGTTTCTTGAAGGAGTCAGACCAGAATACTCCCACCAAAGTTCACCTGAAATAAGATAAATAAAACTAACGCGTAACTTGTATCGATTTTGTAAGGTGTTAGAATTTTGGGGGATATGTGTTTCAAACGTTGAATTGACTACACTCATAGTGGTACCTGAGAAATATCCTTGAAGTACCATTACTCCTAACTATACGACTCTTAGCACTAGACGTGGTTTAGAATGGCTTATAAAGAAGGTATTTAACTCATTGCTGTTGATATAGATGGTCGAAATTAGAATTATTATGATGAGGACTAAAGTGTATTTAAGGTTAATTTCACAACCACACAACCTGGGTCTAAATATTAATTCTCAGGGCCCAGGAAGGAACATGGGAGCCGTAGTTGTGATTCTGGGTGGATGAAATGAAAACTCTTAAGAATAAATAAGAGCTTCTTGTAAAAGTCTTTGGAGAAAATTTATCATGTGGCGGCCCTTTAAACGGGAAAAAAAATCTTTAACAAGGAATAATAATAATAATAAAACAATACCTGGAATATTCATAATAACGTTAATGTTACCACCACAACCATCATCATCATCACCACCACTAGTTTTCTGTCTGGCTCTCTGGCTGGCTGACTGGCTGGTTTGCTGGCTCTCTGGCTGACTGGCTGGCTGGCTGGTTGGCTGACTGGCTGGCTGGCTGGTTGGCTGGCTGGCTGGCTCTCTGACTGGCTGGTTGGCTGGCTGGCTGGCTCTCTGACTGGCTGGTTGGCTGGCTGGCTGGCTCTCTGACTGGTTGGCTGGCTGGCACGACGCGTATCACAATTACAGGACTCGAAGTGACAGCTAATTTAATCAGGATGAAAGAGAACACTCGGCTCTTACCTTTCCCGTCCTCTCGAGCGAAATGAAAATTCCAGTGATAAGGAGTTTCGTATCTCAGGTCCGAAATGATGTTCATGGTGTCCGCCAGCTTTTAATAAGAGAGCTGATTTAATATGACTGAGTGGGGACGAATTCTGACTGTGAGAGAGAGAGAGAGAGAGAGAGAGAGAGAGAGAATAAATTGAATATAACTGCATAAAATCTGACAGAAAGAGGACATAATCTAACTGAAACAGGATGAAGACTCTGAAAAGAGGACAAACACTGAAAGACATAATCTGACAGAAAGTTGACACCGTATTCCACTTTGCTCATTCTCTCTAACGAAACAGAAACAAGTAGAATGATAATGATGCAACCTGTGATGTACCTGTTATGAGGCGGACGACATCTACCTGTTTTTAATGGTGAAAAAAGCTAATTTACTTTACCTGAGTGACAACATGGTACTCTTTAGCTACCATATAAGATAATAATAAGAAAACACTGCAATAAACTTGTAGTGACGTGTGTTAGATAGTGATCACCTGAAGATTAGACACCCCAACTTATTTCACCTGGAGGAGTCAGGTTAGGTTAGGTTAGGTTAGATTAGGGTGATATATGCTGGGGTGTCTAATTTTCAGGTGTTCCTAGATACACCTTGATATTACAGTGAAATTAAACCCTTGATGATCTCTTAAATAACAAAGTCAGTTTAATTAACTTGAAGAAGGACACCTGATTCGTATTTCTTAAATGTTTTAGACGAAATATATAAATCTCTCATAATTTTTTTCTTAAGAGCCTGAGATACATACACACCCACACCCACAATTATTACATACACACACACACACAACCCACATACACACACACACAACCCACACACACACACACACACACACACAGTACTACCTATACTGAAATTTTGAACAAAATCCATTTTTTGGCCGAAATGACGAAAATTGTAAGTCTATAGCCTTAAAGGATTTTTGGCCAAAAATACGTTTTCTCTCTGAACTAAAATTTAATGTGCCTAACTATTTAAGTACATCCAGAATAATACACAAGCACCAAGAAATGACCTCGAAAACCCATAAGTGGCGAGTAATTAGCATTGCAAAAGTAATTAAAATATTCTAAAAATCATTTGAACATTTTCTAAAAGCCATTTGAACAAGTTATAATCAAGATATCAAATTTTGGTTAACAGATCCTTAAGCAGCACATTCAGGAGTACCTATACTGAAATTTTGAACAAAATCCATTTTTTGGCCGAAATGACGAAAAATTGTAAGTCTATAGCCTTAAAGGATTTTTGGCCAAAAATACGTTTTCTCTCTGAACTAAAATTTAATGTGCCTAACTATTTAAGTACATCCAGAATAATACACAAGCACCAAGAAATGACCTCGAAAACCCATAAGTGGCGAGTAATTAGCATTGCAAAAGTAATTAAAATATTCTAAAAATCATTTGAACATTTTCTAAAAGCCATTTGAACAAGTTATAATCAAGATATCAAATTTTGGTTAACAGATCCTTAAGCAGCACATTCAGGAGTACCTATACTGAAATTTTGAACAAAATCCATTTTTTGGCCGAAAATGACGAAAATTGTAAGTCTATAGCCTTAAAGGATTTTTGGCCAAAAATACGTTTTCTCTCTGAACTAAAATTTAATGTGCCTAACTATTTAAGTACATCCAGAATAATACACAAGCACCAAGAAATGACCTCGAAAACCCATAAGTGGCGAGTAATTAGCATTGCAAAAGTAATTAAAATATTCTAAAAATCATTTGAACATTTTGAACAAAAAGCCATTTGAACAAGTTATAATCAAGATATCAAATTTTGGTTAACAGATCCTTAAGCAGCACATTCAGGAGTACCTATACTGAAATTTTGAACAAAATCCATTTTTTGGCCGAAATGACGAAAATTGTAAGTCTATAGCCTTAAAGGATTTTTGGCCAAAAATACGTTTTCTCTCTGAACTAAAATTTAATGTGCCTAACTATTTAAGTACATCCAGAATAATACACAAGCACCAAGAAATGACCTCGAAAACCCATAAGTGGCGAGTAATTAGCATTGCAAAAGTAATTAAAATATTCTAAAAATCATTTGAACATTTTCTAAAAGCCATTTGAACAAGTTATAATCAAGATATCAAATTTTGGTTAACAGATCCTTAAGCAGCACATTCAGGAGTACCTAATCCAGTATACCTGAACTAAGAACTAATTCACTCTACTAACATGACAAATTTTTAATGTCTTCAAAGGAGATAAAAATATTGATGATGTGAGGGAGGTCGGAGGAGAGAGGGGGAGGTGAGGTGAGAGGTAGGTCGGAGGAGAGGAGTGGGAGGGGGGGGGAGAAGAGAGGATGGGATGAGAGTAGGAGGGAGGAGAATGAATCTGACATGCTTCACCACTTTCGTGAGTCATTGAATAAATCTTTTATAAGTCTGTCTCACGCCTCTCTTGGCCCCCCCAGACAAAAATGGCCAGCAGACAACCCGGGTAAGACATCTAAATTGTCTTTTTTTTAATAATATTTTAATCCAGGACACCAATTAATCTAACCTAACCTACAAGTTGTACCTTAATGACGACTGTCCTAGGATTCTTGGGTAAGGGTTTTGGTTTAGGTCGGGTTGAGTTAGGTTAGGCTAAAAGTAGGTCTGGTGGTAGTGGTGATAATGGTGGTAACAGCAAGTAGGGTAGAATTTTGATTTTTTTTTAATTTTGCTGGGGGACAGCAGCTAGTTTATTGTGCACCCCATACTCCTCCTGTGAGCGGTAGAGCAAAAAGTATTACAGAGTAGAGGCCACAAAAGTTAATTATCAGACCCCAGTGATTTTGATATTATGGCATTGAATGTTAGAGTTTTTCCAGTACATTGTTTGTTTAAGTCGGTACATAGAATTTTGATTAGGTACTAGATGCCAAGTGTGGATACAGTATAGTATTAGCTATCTTGTCATCAGAGATAAAGTGCTGTGCCATTGCATACACAGTGTGCTTGGATCTATCTCTATAAGGTTCTATTTTTTGTAGTCTAAGACATAGTGTTGGAGTGTGTGGCCATATGTCTGGCCACACACTTTACATTTAGTTTTGCATAACCTTAGTCAAGCGGTTACAACGTTTCTAGCTATCTTGTTACTTGTTCCATATACATGTTTTATTTGATACATTTGATCATGGTGAACAATGGATTGGCTCGTGCCTGTCTGCACTTGTCTTGTGGCTTCACATTTATCAGAAAGCTCTCTTCTGATTACACTTTTTAAGGTTCTGTTTGACAGTCCCAGATTGTACTCAGCATTGTCATTGTTGGACGCGAGTTTAGCTAAGGCATCAACTCTATCATGTTCACTAATGCCTGTGTGAGAGGGGATCCACAGCAGCTTGATCCTGTTATCCCCGTCAACAAGACACATGTGCTTGTGTCTGGCTTCAGAGACAAGTGGGTAACAATCTGAGTTTAGGGTATCAAGAGCAAGTAATGAGGATAAGGAGTCAGTTATGATGAGACTGTCAGTGGCAGTGTCTTCAACAAGTTTCAGGGCTGTGAGTATGGCAAGTAGTTCAGTTTGTAGAGTGGATGACCTGTTACTAACTGTAGCTCCTTTCTCTATTACATTACCGTTAGGCTGAGTCACACTTCCAGTCCTCCCACAGTGTTAAGTGAGCCGTCAGTGTAGATGGTCGTGTAATGCAGGTCATGTACAGTATGTGGTCAAGAGCTCTCACTTTGGCAGTGTGTTGGAGATACGGATTGTGTGTGTCTCAGCTTTTTACAGATGGTTTAGTCCAAACATCCTAATAATGTTTAGCTGTAGTTTGGATTAATTTAGATTCACCAGTTTCATGACTCATATATTCTAGCAGTTTCTTAGAAGCAATGTTATCTGGATCACCACACAAAAGCTATCACGAGGATGACTTCAATTATTATATCTTTGACACTTAGTCTACTTAGTTCTTTCCTCATATTAAGTATTTGGTGCTCATGGGACAGCCTAAAATAATTCTGAGGGCTTTACTTTGCATTTTTTCGAGCTTGTCAATGCCTTTCCCGTCACGAAGGACCAAGGCTGGTGCCTGGTAATCTATCAGAGATCTTATATAGCCTAGGTACATTGTTTTGACAATTCTGATGTTGGCGTCATAATGTGGGTTGTACCCCGCAATATATTTAAGGGGTTTTAACCTATCAGTACATTGGCGGGTTAGCTGTTGTTAGGCAGGTAAGGTACAAGGGATAGGGGCACCGAGATATTTAAAAGAAGAGACATAGTCAATAGTGTTATTACCTATCTTTGATGGTCCGCGTTTGCAGTTACCAGATTGTTTGTTGAATACATTAGTTTTCTCAGTGGAGATGATGAGACCAAGGTCCTCACAGGCTGACTGTATGTGGTTTAGGGTAGTTTACAGTTCACGATGAGTTTTAGTATGTATAAGAATATCATCAGCAATATTGCTGGGGCTGTCTGGGATTGACTTTAATAATGTGTTCATAAGAACATTGAACAAAGTGGGAATAAGTACTCCACCTTGGAGGGGAGGGGTGCCAAGTTGGGCGGTGACGGTAAGTAATGGTAGTGGTGACGGCAGGTGATGGTGGTGGAGGTGTTAGGCCTTCCCAGAGTACACAAACACCACCATCACTACACCACCTGCCCATACCTTATCTTTCCCTTCCCATAGCTGTTATCTGGGAGGGAGGGGGTGATGGAGGGAGGGGTGATGGGGTGATGGGGAAAGGTTGATGGAGTGATGGGGAAAGGTTGAAGGAGGTAGGGAAAGGATGATGGGAGGTGTGAAGAACAAGAAGGGAGCGAGGGGAGGAGTTAGTAGAATAGAAGAGGTGCATAGGATGGAAGGGAGATGGGCAGGGAGAGGAGATAGGAATAAAGAAAAGAGAGAGAAGTAAGGGGGGATAATATTATGATGGAAGGAAAATGGAAAGGAGGGAGAAGAGATAAGAGAGATAGAAGGGATGGAATATAGCGAGGTTGAAAAATAGAACAGAAGGACGAATAGAACAGAAAAGGGAGAGGTGAGTAGGATGGAGGAGAGGCGGGAGATGGGGAAGGAAAGGAACACAATAGTAAAAGGGTAGATGGGAGAGAGAGTAATGGGGACAGAGCAGGGAGAGAGTGCAAAAAACAAAACAAAAAAACAATGATATGTGGAAATAAGGATGATAAATAGAGAAGAAGGGAAGAGGATGCGAGAGAAGGGGGAAGGAAGTAAGGAGAGGCGGTGGGAATGGAATGGGGAGGACGGGAGAGAAAGGTGATGAGGTCCATAAGTTCCAAGCGTCTGTTTGGGTCAGTTTAAGGTGCATTCTGGCAGTGTGTGTGGAGGGCCCTTACCTCTTGATCCCTGCCTCCCTCCAGCTCCCTCCGTCCCTACCCTCCACCTCCCCTCTGTCCCTTCCTCTCTCCCTCCCACCCACACCCTTTCCTTCCCTTATCCTTTCATCACTCTCTTCCTCCCACATCCTTCCTTCCATCCCACGCTTACTCCCTCCCTCCCTCTCAGGTCCCTCCCGAACCACTCGTTAGTGTCTCTGGCAGGTCACCACCACCGTCGGGAGGGGGAGGAGTAGTAATCTTATCTGGAGTCCCCGAGGGCCAATTCTCTCTCCCCAGGGCAGCGTACCCAGGGTCATTAAGGAACCACACCCACTCACCCACCCACTCACCCTGCTGTTTCATCCACCGCCTACACCACTGCCACACCCATCTGCCCATACTAAGGCCACACCCACCCATCTGCACTATGGTCACACCCACAGGAGGAGCACATCCATCCACCCATCCACACTATTGCCACACCAACTCACCTACAATGCAACCACACCTAACCACTCACGGTTTCGCTCTCCCATCCACTTAGATAACATATTTATTAATATACCCACTCCATACCCACCTGACCACGATTACACCCATGACGACCATCCACATATCCAACCCATCCAAAAACATCCTCACTTACTCACCACACCCAAAATCACATTCACTCACCAACCACCAAACTCACAATTCATCCATGTCACCCACAACCACCACGATCACATCCCACCTCACGATCCCAACTACACACCCCACCCACCAACAACCTCCCTCCACCCTAGCCCCCCCTCTCACATCCAACCCACACACTCTATCACCACTCACCTTACCCCTCCCCCCACCTCCCTCACAGCAACCCCACCCACAATCCCCATCCACCCACCCCCCACACCTCCCCTCACACCCACAACCCTCCCCCTCCCCCCACCTCCCTCACGGCAACCCCACCCATAAGAGGCAATCGACACTCATAAAATTGCACCAACACAAGACTCAACCAGCAGGGGGTGAGTACAAAGCTGCGTAGGACAATGTCGCCACTATCACCACAGGTCAGGTTACAGTGATCCTTATGCCCGGGTCCTCAACTCTTGCTACCGTGGTCGTGCTGGGAGTCCTGGGGGGGGGGAGGATCCTATCTTGCTCGCTGGGGGAGTTCCGGGGGGTCCTGTCTTGCCTAGAAAGGATCTTGTTTGGGTGAGTTTAGTGCCTGGTTCTATAGATGGAAAGTCTGTTGAATAAAAGACATTGTTATTGTCTCGTATAAGACTTTGAATTTAATGAAGACACTGAATGTTTTTTTTTGGGAGTGTGTTGTTAAGCTGATGAAAATTCTGATACAAATATATGTTTGTTGTTATTTTGAAGGCAATTATTTATTTATACAAGTAAATAAATAATTGTGATTTATTTTAACACAATAAGGAAGTAAGTCATCAGTATAGACTTAAGAATCACTGTAACAAATTAGATAGATTATAAACATGTTAGTTTAGGGTTTATCTATTTGAGCCCAGACACTCTTAGAGAGAGAGAGAGAGAGAGAGAGAGAGAGAGAGAGAGAGAGAGAGAGAGAGAGAGAGAGATATGAATTTCTCTACAAACACAAGCCATAAACGATAATTCCAGGTATCTTAACTTTACCACACCACTCGACCTTAAGAACTCGACCTCAATCACACTACCTTAAACTCTCGACCTTAAACACTCGACCTCTTAACACTTGACCTCTATCGCTCGACCTTAAACAATCTACCTCTAAAATTGACCTCTACACTCGATCTCAATCACTCGACCTCAAACACTCGACCTCCAGGGTGTAGCACAGAATGTCAGGTAGACCTCGATTTAGTAGGTCGGGTGTGCCGTAGAGGAGTGTAGACTGTAGAGGTGTACATTATCACGAGTTTATTAGGCATGTGTTGGGTGTAGTAGTGGTGGTGGTTAATTGTATCAGGCAGGTGTGTGTGTGTGTGTGTGTGTGTGTGGGTGTGTGTGTGTGTGTGTAGGGTGTCCGTGTACGCAACTTGATGCCAGAGATACACACAAACAAACATAACTCGTACACGCAGATTTACAGATATATACACAAAGACGTTCACACACACACTTACATAAATATACACACAAACACACTCACAAACTTATACAAATACACATTTAGTCGTACATACATCAACAAACGTATCCTTTCACTATACAAACACATTTAGATTTATACGACACAAAACTATACACATATACTTACACAATGCAGACATACACAAGTAGATGACGGCCTACAGGGATATAAAAATGGCGTAGAAGAGTATTTTTTAGAAATAATGTTTACAAAATATATGGTAAATTTCTTGTTCTTCTACGTGTTGTTGTTGTTGTGGTGGTGGCGGTGGTGTTGTTGTTGTTGTTGTTGTGGTGGTGGTGGTGGTGGTGTTGTTGTTGTTGTTGTGGTGGTGGCGGTGGTGTTGTTGTTGTTGTAGTAATTGAGGTGGTGGCGGTGGTGTTGTTTGTTGTGGTGGTAAGATTGCTTTGGCGGTGTTGGTGTTGTTGTGGTGGGTAATTGGCGGTGTTGTTGTTGTTGTGGTGGTGGTGGCGGTGGTGTTGTTGTTGTGGTGGTGGTGCTGGCGGTGTTGTTGTTGTTGTGGTGGTGGTGCTGGTGGTGTTGTTGTTGTGGTGGTGGTGCTGGTGGTGTTGTTGTTGTTTATTGGTGGTGTGGTGCTGGTGGTGTTGTTGTTGTTGTTGTTGTGGGTGGTGGTGGCGGTGGTGTTGTTGTTGTGGTGGTGGTGCTGGCGGTGTTGTTGTTGTTGTGGTGGTGGTGCTGGTGGTGTTGTTGTTGTGGTGGTGGTGCTGGTGGTGTTGTTGTTGTTGTGGTGGTGGTGCTGGTGGTGTTGTTGTTGGTGTTGTTGTTGTGTGGTGGTGGTGGCGGTGCTGGTGTTGTTGTTGTTTGTGGTGGTGGTGCTGTGGTGTTGTTGTTGTTGTGGTGGTGGTGCTGGTGGTGTTGTTGTTGTGGTGGTGGTGCTGGTGGTGTTGTTGTTGTGGTGTGGTGGTGCTGGTGGTGTTGTTGTTGTTGTTGTGGTGGTGGGTGGTGCTGGCGGTGTTGTTGTTGTGGTGGTGCTGGCGGTGTTGTTGTTGTTAAAATATATATAAGTGCTTCAAGTATTAATATTTCTCATCATCATCATTACTATAACCATTATTACATTTAAACCAGAAAAAAAAAACTACGAACCTAAAAAGCAATGAAAATAATAAAATTTAACTTTGATGAACTGTAAATATATATTTTTTCTACATAATTAAGCAGCCTCTCCTTTAGCCCAGGTTAGTGCTTCAGAGAACAATAACTTTATTATTATCAAAAGATCTTACATGAAAGAAAAAAAACAATAGCTGTAGTTTATTAAGTTTTGTTGAAGGATATCTTAGGAGTCTTGAGCATTGAGCACATTATTCACCTTATGGTCCAGTAGAAAGAGACCAGGTAGGAACTCCAGGTGAGGTGGGGGGGGGGGGATGATAATTATTATTAGTTTAAAATTTAATTATTCTCTCTCTCTCTCTCTCTCTCTCTCTTTGTATTTTTAATTAATCTCATTATGGTCATGCCTTACTGTTTCCTTCTTCCTTAACTTGGGTAATATAACGTAAAATAAACCTTCACTTCCTTCCTTCCTTCCTTCTCTCCTTCCTTCTCTCAGTCTTTTATCTCCAATTGTCTTTACGAGTCGTTGTCTCTTTTCTTAAAATTAATGTCTTGGCAATCTTTATCTGTCTTTCTGTCTGTGCGTTTCTTCCTCTTTTCATTCCATTGTCCTCTCTCTCTCTCTCTCTCTCTCTCTCTCTCTCTCTTTCTCTCTCTCTCTCTCTCTCTCTCTGATTCCTTTTTGGGTGTGTTTGTCTGTTATTCTCCTTCCCTTTCGTTTGTGCTTAATGCATTATTCTATTTATTCCGCTCACTCTCATCCACACTCTCCATTTCCTCACTCATTTACACCCATACCCACCTTTACCCACATCAGTCTACGCCCACCCACACCCACCCACACTCCCTTCACCCCAACGTACACGCACCCAGTCACATCCACCTACCTACACCTACCATCCACATCTACCTCATTCTTAACATCTTCTTGTACGAATAATTTTCATCTTACAAACTTTTTTCTTACTTCTTTTTTTCCCCCCAAGATTTGTGTTCAGTGTCTTAAGGAGTTCCGGTAAATTTATTCTTAACTATTTTCCTCAAAGGAGTAAATTTTCCTTTTACGGACCTTTGAGAATTCGTAAAACCCAATCTAGTATTTCCTGAAAGTCGCATCAGTCTCCGTGGGGGCGTTTTAATGACTGGGTGTACAGCTTCCCTCCCTATACTAGTGGGTAACTGCAAGGGTTCATATTGATTACTCTCGTTAACGTAACACCGTTTCAAGGTCCGCCTCTGTCTGGGTCACAGCCATTGGTAGAATCGTCAGGAGGGTGGCCCATAGGAGGAAGGGAAAGAGGTAGGGTAAAAATTTTGGGCGAGAGGAAATATTTGGAAAAGTAGTGTGTGTGTGTGTGTGTGTGTGTGTGTGTGTGTGTGTGTGTGTGTGTGTTTGTGCTCTTACATCACCGGTACCGCCAGTTATGAACCATTCCCATACACTCTTCGGAATTCCAAAACCGCCTCTTCCTCCTCCTCTCCTCGTTCTAAAAATCCCTTCCATTTGCTCACATACGAACAGGTAGTAGGCAGCTACCAAACAGGGAGGTACTACCGCCTGGGAAGATATTGGAAGCATAATGTGTTGTCTAATGGTAGACCCTGCTGCCATATGGCATCACAAAAATTGTGACCAAGACCCAGGTTGCTAATCTGACTTTCTGCCTCATTTACACACAATTGCAGGGTCTCAATTATTTCTCTTACTTTGACAACACAACATACATACTGTATGTATACTTGATTTTTTTTCTTTCTTCTTCTTCTTATTATTATTATTATTTATTATTTATTATTATTATTACATTTTCGCCCCCCAGGCCCTGATGTGGGTCAGTGACCTGTGCCCGGGTGGGCTAATCCGAGTAAAAAAAAAAAAAAAGCACCTTAACAACCCTTTATATATATTTAATTTCTTTCACCGCTGAGAATAAAAAAAAAGAAAGAAATGAAGAAAAGAAAGTGTACTCTCTCTCTCTCTCTCTCTCTCTCTCTCTGAGGCAAGGTTTGACGAAAAGCTTCTAAGACCTCCTACGCCTTCCTCCCGCCCCTCTCTCTCCTCCCCCAATCCCTTCCCTCCCTCCTCCTCCTACCCCACCTCTGTACCGTGTTGTAAGACGAAGGTTTAAGACTAAGACCTCGAACGATAATTCAAAGACCACGAGCGAACGTTTATTACTTTCTTTTGTCTCTCCTACCACGAGATAAGACCCCGAGGAAGCTGTCTGTCTGTCAGAGTTATGAATACAATAACTCGTCCAGGTATTCATAGATTCCAGTGAACCTTGATGTGTATGTATATAAAGATCAATAATATACCTTAAGAGTTCAATAATAATAATAATAATAATAATAATAATAATAATAATAATAATAATAATAATAATAATAATAATAATAATAATAATCTATACTACTACATCATGTTAACCATAAATACTAATTAACAACCATTTACAGTCAGCTCTACTTTTGCCAAATATCTCCGTTTCTATTTGCTGTTGTGTAGTGTGTGACCTTCTCTAGAGGACCGACTCATAGTCCTTAGTTATTGAAGCCTTGTAATGTGTTATAACTTGTAACCTCTCTCTCTCTCTCTCTCTCTCTCTCTCTCTCTCTCTCTCTCTCTCTCCCTCTCCTTCCTCCCTCTCATTCTCTCTACCCGTCTCCCTCTCTCTCTCTCTCACCATCCTCTCTCCTTCCCCCACTCTCTCTCCGTCACTCTCTCTCTCTTTAAAGCAGGAAGGAAAGTTAAAGTCGCCAGGCCCACCCAGAACCCTGCATATATCAGGGTCGACTGGCGGTGAGCAAAGATGCTGAACAAGGAGGAAGGGGCCAAAAATAGAGTGACTTGATTGGTTAAAGTTTTGATGAGAGAGAGAGAGAGAGAGAGAGAGAGAGAGAGACCCACCACCATTGTTACCCCCCCCCAACCACCATCAATTACCTGACAAATAATTACTCAAACTAAACACCTGTGGCATATTTATTGCTGTTCACCCTGACACGTAGAATCTAAACAACACTTCCTGACAAAACTACATAAATTACAGTATTTTCTCTTCATATTTCTCTGACCAAAATGTAAAAAATACAGAAGAAAATGATTTTTTTTTTAGAAATTACAAATAAAAAATATAAATTAACATACGAGGTGGAGAGCCAACTTTTCCCATGTTAAAATTGTTGTCAAGTAAATTTAATCCCCAAAAGAAAAGAAAAAAAACATTTAACTGTTTATTCTATATTTATTTTATATTTTATTTATTTTATTTATTTTTATACTTTTCGTTTATTTTCTTATAAAACCCGGATTATGAGATGATTAGTCTACCAGCTTAATTTACCTGATGATTAAACACCTGAGCGCTACCTGGGGGTTGGATTAGTTGTGTAATATTATGTTAGATTAAGTTTTGCTAGGTTAGGTTAAATTAGCGTTAGGTTAAATTAGAGTTGGGTTAAATTAGCATTGGGTTAAGTTAGCGATAGGTTAAGTTAGCGTTAGGTTAAGTTACCGTTAGGTTAAATTAGCGTTAGGTTAAGTTAGCATTAGGATAAGTTAACGTTAGGTTAAGTTACCGGTAGGTTAAGTTAGCGGTAGGTTAAGTTAGTGTTAGAATGGTAAATATTTAAATTAAATCAGGTAGGGACTAATCTTCAGGTGATCCCCTGTAAATAAACTTGAGCTGTCACCCTGGTCATATATCCAGATATAACAACAACAAAAACAACAACAATAATAATAACACGAACAATAATAATAACAACAACAACCATAACAACAATAACCACAAAAATATTCAGGGTAAAATATAGCCAGAATGGGATATATATTGCTCCATATATCATACGTGTCGAGCAGTGTGTGTGTGTGTGTGTGTGTTTCTCTGTTCTCTGTGTTATAACTCATTTGTGTAGGTGTGAGAGTGGCTGGAGGTGGGTGTAGGTGGGCGGTGGGTGTGAGAGTGGCTGGAGGTGTAGGTGGGCGGTGGGTGTGAGAGTGGGCTGGAGGTGGGGTGTGTAGGTGGGGTGGTGGGTGAGAGGGGTGGGAGAGTGGCTGAGGTGGTGTAGGTGGGCGTGGTGGGGTGTGACAGGAGGTGGTGTAGGTGTAGGGGGTGGTGGGGTGTGACAGGAGGTGGTAGGGGTGTGACAGGAGGTGGTGGTGGGTGGAGAGGGGCTGGAGGTGGTGTAGGTGGGGTGGTGGGCGGTGGTGTGAGAGTGGACAGGTGGCCGGTGGGTGGGTGTAGGTGGGTGGAAAGCGGCTGGAGGTGGGTGAGGTGTGTGACAGGAGGTGTGGTGGGTGGACAGGAGGGTAGGTGTGAGAGTGGCTGAGTGTGGGTGTAGGGTGTAGGTGGGCGTGGTGTGACAGGAGGTGGTGGTGGGGTGTGACAGAGGTGGTGGTGGGTGGAGAGGGCTGGGAGGTATGGAGGTGGTGGTGGCGGTGGGGTGTGGGAGAGTGGCTGGAGGTGGGTGTAGGTGGGTGGGGGTGTAGGTGGGTGTGGGAGAGTGGCTGGAGGTGGGTGTAGGGTGGTGGGGTGACAGGAGGTGGTGGTGGGTGTAGGGTGGGTGGTGTGAGACAGGAGGTGGTGGTGGGGTGGGGGTGGTGGGGACAGGAGGTGGTGGTGGGTGTGACAGGAGGTGGTGGTGGGTGTGAGAGTATGGAGGGGGTGTAGTGTGAGGTGGGCGGTGGGTGTGAGAGGGGCTGGAGGTGTGTGCAGGTGGGTGGTGGGTGTGATAAGGGCTGGAGGTGGGTGCAGGTGGGTGGTGGGTGTGATAGGGGGTGGGGATGGGTTCAGGTGGGTATTGGTGTACTAATACGTGTTAGTGGGTGTAGGTGGGTGTAAGTGTGGGTGGGACATTGTTAAAGTTTTGTGTTATGGTGTGAAAGTGGGTGTAGGTATACTTGTGGAATTAAGTGTGACAAAATAGTGTGCAGGTATGTCGGTAAATGCGAAACTACACCTTCACACCCCCCCCCACACACACACCCACACTCGTATCACCAGCACACACAATAGGTGGCACCCGTGACATTATACCGAGCTTGTTATAGAGCCCAAAGTCCTGCTGCACCGCTAACAGTTTGCGTAATGAAGTGATTAATAACGCTTGGAGTGCCTGAGAGTGCCAGGGAGTGTTAGTAAATGACTCAGCGGTGTATTAGGAAGTGACGAGAGAGAGAGAGAGAGAGAGAGAGAGACGTACCATATTAGATCACAGCTGAGATATTTCACTATCTCCCTCCCTTCCCCCCTTCCCTCACCTCCCTCCCTCAGGGTTTGTTATCAGCTCGCGGATTAACCCCAGTCTGAGTCGCGTAAATCCTACTGTCAAATTAATCTCAATATTTTTTCCTTCTATCTTCTACGTCCAGGGTGAAGGTAAAGACTGACGTGGATGATTAAGTAAACAAGGAGGTGTTTTATAACATGTTGTGATATATGACGAGGCTTGAGGCTATCACTGTCGCTATCTTATCTTAGACAAACGTCGATAAAGGTGTGATAAGATTGGGCTGTCATCCTTCATTATGCCACATGACAGCACCCTGCCTATCGGTGGTCATACTTGACATGATATAATCACTCCTGTTTATAATTCTTCTGGTTAATGATTCGTCATGAGGTGTAGCTGTCATGTATAGCTTTCATGCCACCATTATGTCACATGACTGCTCTGTTCCTATACTAAGCTCAAGTAAACTTTCTCTTCTACCTGTCATAAGGCTTAGCTGTCATAATCTGTTATTTTATATCCCATGTTGAATACTTGACTGTCTTATCTACTATCGTACTTGTCATAAGGTCTGAGTGTCATACGGAACTGTCATTCTTCATTACACCACGTGACAGGTTGTTCCTGTACCCGATTCTATTTGACACTTTATAAGGACAGGCTGTCATTATGCAGGATAATAATATGTTGCCTAAGTCGACCTTACTTGGCGTATCTCTCCCCTCCGTCTCTCCTTCCCTCTCTTCGTCTTTCTCTCCTTCCCCCTCTCTCTCTTCCTCCCTCCTTCCCTCCCTCCCTTAGTGTTTGTGTTGGGGACAGGTTTTCATACTCCGTATCATCCTGTCGGTCGAGTTGACAGTTTTGACACACGTACTACAGGAGACAGACAAAGATGAGAGAGAGAGAGAGAGAGAGAGAGAGAGAGAGAGAGAGAGAGAGAGAGAGAGAGCTGCACATGGTTACGTGTATTGGGTCGTCACTCCACAAGGTGAAACAAGTGGCACTCACACTTCCTGGCACACCTGTCATCCACCTTTAATAATGACACCCGTTCCTCTAAGGCACACCTGATAACACCTGTTCCTCTATGACACATCTGTACAGGTGTTAATGTATTAGGCTTGAATTTAAGAGGCCGAAATAAATATCCATTGATTATAAAGCAAAAAAAAAAAAACATGAACAAAAAGAAATACAATAAAATAACCGATAAACAAGGAACAAAAAAGAAACAAAAAAATATGAAAACGAAAGAAAATCAAGAATATATAAAAGTAGGAAGATTATCAGGCCGGGAAAAACCCTACGGAGTTTTGTCACCAATAATAAAGTGATTTGCATATTTTTGCCGCAGTTCTGAACCTCGATTTTATTTACCAATTTATGAAGGAAAAATATCCAAAAATATTCTGAGGGAGTTGTTAATTTATTTATTCTTTTTTCTTTGTTTATCGTTTGTATTTTTATTAGTAATGTCGTGAGTTTTTGTCTGTTTGGATTTTTTCGTCTTTTGTTTCTCTCTCTCTCCTTCCCCCTCTCTCTCTCTTGTTTCCCCTCTGTCCCCTCACACGAGTCATTCTCTCCCCTCTCTCACTCTATCTACCTTTCCCCTCTAGTTCTCCCCTCCTTCTCCCCTTCCTTCCATTCGCTTCTCCATCCCTTTTTTTTCTAAAAAAAATTCACATCCCTCTTCTTCCTTCGCTCCCTTTGCCTCTCACATCGTCCTTCTCTCCCTTTTCCACTCCCTTACTTTCCTCTCCTTCCCTTCTAACTGTTCTACTTCATCTTCACGTTCTTGCCTTTTCTCCTTAGATTACTTCACTTCCTCTTCATCTATCCATCTTTACCTTTCCATCTCCCTCTCTTCCCGTCTCTCTCCTTTCCCGTTCCATCCACCCTCTCTCACACACCTACTCTTCCTTCCTTCCAGTCAGTCCCTCCCTCCTTCCCTTTATTTCTCTTCTTCATTTTCTCTCTCTCTCTTCCTTTAATCTTTCTCTGCCACCTCCTCTACCAATCTCTCACTTTTTTTACTTTTCTTTTCTCTTATCTCCTCCTCTTTCCTTTCTTCTCTTTTTTCTTTCTCTCTCAATTCTCTCCCCTCCGTCCCCAGTTTGCCGCCCGCCAGGGTTGTCCGCAAGAGCCTGTCAACTCCATCCACTTAATCAAGAATCTTTCATCTCTTATCTCTCTCAGGAACCCTTGTGTGAGGCCCCCCCACACACAAACACAAACACACGCCACGTCACCACGCTACCATGGATGTTTTAACGCCACCATACCACGCCACAACATGACACCATACCACGCCTACATGAACATATCACACCGATGCTACACTCCTCATTCACGCCTCAGTATACTCGCCACGCCTACACCACCACGCCACTACCACCACGCCATCACCACGCCATCACCACGCCACGCCACCCTCATAATCATCACCCTACTACTCCCCCATCTCAACCCTCATCTCACCGTCGCCATCACGTTAGGACATCATCACTACTTCCTCGTCACCATGGCGTTATGATCACTTCCTTACCTTCAGGAAAATACCACCTAGTGTATCGTCGCCTCACCATCTCTAATCAGCACGTCATCCTCTCAACATCATAGCACTTCACTAACACGTCACCAACTCGTAATTAACGTCACTAACACGTAACTAATCTTCCTCCTCATCAACAAAACACGTCAACCACAGATCACCAACACGTCATCAACAGGCCACAAACACCTTGCCAACACGTGCACATCATTACCTGTCACGACCAAACGCACATGGAGGCGGTGAAGGGGAGGGTGGGAGTGGTGAAGGGGGAGGGGGGGAGGGTAGGGAGCGGTGAAGGGAGGGAGGGAGCGGTGAAGGGGAGGGGGGAAACGGAATCAGCAATATCATCAGGAACCTGTAACTCCATTTCACTCACTCTTTAACTAGAGTTTTTCGTTCACCCTCGAAGGACGAAATGTTTAGGCATAGTGGACGATTTGCTGTGACGATAGAACGAAATGAACACTAATGATCAGTTCTTAGAGAGAGAGAGAGAGAGAGAGAGAGAGAGATAGAGAGAGAGAGAGACGTTTCTATTTTAAATGAATCTCCGTCACTCAAAAGATTCTCAGACACCCTTACGATAATATTGATTCTAGCTGAGGTTAAGACAACGATAGAGTCTAAGAACAAATTTCGGCGCCATGTTGATCCGCTATCGTTGTGTCGTATCGTAAGTCAACCAACCACTTTGATGCGTTAAGAGTCTCAGATTACGCGAGAACCACTTAACGTGACACTTAACATATGTGTGAATCCGGGTCTTGTAACTGATAGCAAGTGAAAACATCTAATTAAGAATGAGTCTCAGTATGCCTTTGACGCCATCTTGGACTTAATTCTAGTTTTGTAAATCAGTTGTTTTGATTAAGAGGGAAATTTACCGTACGAACTTATGAGAATCGACTTAAGTTACGGTGCTTATTATAACAAAACCCGTAAATAATGACCCTGTAATAACCATCAACATGACCCTGACTTAGCTACAGAAAACACCATAATGCAACTCCTTAAATAATAACTGTCCAATAGTCATTAAGGTCGCTTTTTTTACACTCGTATTATTTGGTCCTAGGCCTTAAATGTATAACACAGTATAGCTTATTGTTATAGCTGGTATAATTTCTCGTTATAGCTAGCATTAAGTAGGGACTTTACGACACTAACTATAACGAAATGTTGTTAAGTATTATCACCATCGTGTTGAAATAGAACGTAATGAAACTCATCTTAAAAAGTAATGTATTTAGTATATAATTTAGCAGTTGTTTTCCTCTCAACTATCCCTGTGTGGCAGCTTAGGTGGGATAATTAAATACCTTATAACAAGTAAAGGATTAAAACTTAACTGCGATACAGTCTTGAAATAAAATACGTTTCAAACAATAAACTGTAATATATAAAAAAATGATAAAATGTTGAAAAAAGTTAAAATAGATAAGGTAATTTAGATTATTTTTTTACCTGCCCATTTTTATTGTTCAGGTGTGGTAATGAGTTTCGTTATCACATCATTAATTGAGGTGAAAATATTACGATGGTTAGAGAATTTAATAAAAGATCAATAATTATTATATATATATACGGTATACATATATATAATTTCAATAATATCATCTGCCTCATTTTCGTTTTACATCTTATATAAACTAACGAGAGACAATGGAATTCGTTACCGTTTCATTAATTAAGGAATATATAACGAACCTTACACAATAGACGTTCAGGTATATAACAACAACTAGTATACATGAGAGAGTTAACATATTTACATTTTGACACCACTAGTTACGGAAGAAAAAAAATGAACAAATATTTCTGGAGGAAAAAAAAAAGACGCTCTGATGAACTTCTACTGCATCGTTTAGAGAGACAAAGGGAGAGACTTTTTGGGGGGAGATAGAATTGTCAATATGAACTGCGAGACATTAGTGTTTGTTTTTATAAATGTGAGTGTTGACTGGGCGACGAGTTTTCACACGTGCTGAGTGGCTATGATAAATGAAGAGTTTCTGAGAATGTATTGCCTCTGTTTTTTTAGCTTAATGGGGAAGAGGGAGAGAGACAGATACAGACAGACAGACAGACAGACAGACAGATAGATAGGTAGATAGATAGACAGACGCACAGATCGATAGACACACAGATAGGTAAATAGATATACAAAGAGACAGATTATAGATAGATTGGTGGATAGACAAACAGACACACACACACACAGATGAATAGATAGATAAGACAGATGGATAGATAGTTATGTAGAACGACAGAAAGACAGACAAAGAGACAGACAGACAGACAAAAATTCTATCCCCCCCCACAAAACCTCTCCTTCATAGACAGAAAAAGACAAAGGAAGGCAGATAGACAGTGAAATAGACGGAGATAATCTGACATACAAACAGACGCAGAAAACCACTATATACATCAACTAGTTTATATTTTAAGGAAAATTTATACAAAAGGTGATTTAAAACTTACGGGCACAGCGTAATTTACTTTTTAAATATCTTTATTTATTTCAAAGGTCATTAATTAGCACTAATTACTCGAATTTTTAAGTTGTGAACCCAGATCCTTAATCAGCATGTAAAGTACCTGCAGTACATTTGTATTAAATTTAAACAAAATATTTTTTTTTTATCTCAATTGCCTAAAACTAAGGTATTAGGTCATACGGATTTTTGACGTAAATCGATACTTTTGGGGAGAATGAAAACTAATGTGTTTATATAGTAAAAATTATTCATACAACACACACTCACAACATACAACATACACTGAATAATAAACCACCTAAGTATACACCTCAAACATACACCATACACTTTCAAATTGTCCATAACTCATGATCGCTCTAAAACACATTGGTACTACACGTCTGGAGGGAATGAGACGCCTCAGTTTTATGTTCTCCTGAAAGTTTTTTAAGAGGGAATCGTCTCGAGTTATTTTCTTTTTAATAAGTTTTACCCTAAAAATAAACACCATGAATCAAAAAGAAAATGGGAGAGTTTTCGAGTTAGTATTTTAAGAGTGAGTAATATTGTTTGATTTTTTGTGTACGTAAATGTATGGTGAAATCATTTGAATTATTTGGCTGTCATTTAGTAATAATATCCTAGACTATAACTTCAATATATTATCTTACCTTTAGAATTTAGTACAGCAGTTTAGAAAAGTAATTTATTTCTAATTTGGAAGTTAATTAAGACTGTATTGATGTAAGCATTTTTTTTTTTGGGGGGGGGGTGGTGGTAATTCCCAATAACTATAACTGTTATGAAAATTAATAGTGATTTGTGATATAGATTTTACGATAATAGTGATACGAATATTTGTGTTAGTTTTATGATAGTTGTAAATAAAATATATAGCTTGTGTTAGTATTTACGAAGATTACAAGAAAAAACAAGAGGTATACTTAAAAGTTCTTAATGTGATAAATTACATAAAACTTTTTAGCTTTCGTTGACCAGGTTGGAGAACGTTCATGGTATTTTTATGTTTGAGTTCACTTAAGCTGTGCACTTAATAATAATAACAATAACAGTAAAGGTATTATGAAGATCAGTAAATAGGAGGATTTTTTAACCTAATTTGGCTGTTTTTTCTGTACTTCTTATGAGAGGAAATGTTGTTTTACTTAGCGAGTTCTGGCGTGTATTGGTATTTTAAACATTGGAATTTCAAGGTTTAAGCTTTTTGGTTAATATCTTACAAACTATTTATTAAAACTAATAAAGGGAATTTTTTAAGCGTTACAAACTTTACCTAAACTAACTACCCAAATCTAACCTAACTTAATGTATCCTAATCTAACCTCTCCTAACCTTATGTACCTAACCTAACTACCCTACCCTAACCTAATCTAACCTGGCATAACCAAAACCTACCTAACCTACTCTACCATAACCTACTCTACCCTAACACAACCTAACCTCACTACCTAACCTAACCTAACCTACCCAAACCTAACCTAAGAAAACCTAGCATATATATATGTATTAGTTAAGTAAGGTTCAGACGGGAATGGTGGTTTCGTTTTGTCAGTTTTAAAAGAAGTGCAACGTGATACTGTTGCCTCCATGACGGAAACAGACCACGGTGCTGGTGTTAATAATTACGGGCGATAATTCAACTGCCTCTGTGTGGAGCAGTTGTGGGGAGTGTACCAGCCAACTTGTGTAATTATGACGAAACACGATGCCACGGTGTTGGTGATTTGTGTGCCTGGCCTCTCTCTCTCTCTCTCTGTCTGCTCTCTTTCTTGTTCGCTTTCTCTTTTCTTTATGTTTTCTGCCTGATACTCTCTCTCTCTCTCTCTCTCCTCATTCAATCCCGAGAGAGAGAGAGAGAGAGAGAGAGAGAGAGAGAGAGAGACCCCCCACAATATGTACCCCATGATTGAACTTATTATTTTTCTCGGCTTTCAGGAAAATGGCTTAAGATCCTCTCTCTTTTTTTCCTTCTCTCTCAGAATATTACCAAACTTTTTTTTTTAAGTCCAAAGGTGATGACACTGACCACATCCCGCCTGCATGGAGTTACGTAAATGTCAAGGAACTGAGAATAAATGATGGATCTTTGAGAATATTTTTTTTAATGTAAAGTAAATACATTTGATTGACTGTTGGTGTTATAATGTATTACCGCTCTACAACAACTGTATTATTATTATTGTTATTGATATTATTATTTATGTTGTTACTTTTATTTGTATTATTATTATTATTATTATTATTATTATTATTATTATTATTATATCTACTAATTTTCTTTTCCTTCTCGTGATTCTTTACATTCGTATCTGTGTTCAAATTTGGAGATTCGAATCCCCAAAGATTCGAACCCACATCAAATCCGAACTCCAACGTTTCGAACCCACGTCCAAATCACACCAGAGATTCGAACCCGGGTCTAAATTCAACTGCGCTTCTGTAGAAAACCAACTTTTTTCTTTCTTTTTACACGAAGCTGAGTGGATGGCGACAATTTTTTCTTTAGGTTACAAACACGTGTAAAAGCGTTCAGCCAGTGTCAACAATGGCCAAGTGTGGTGGTGGTGGTGGTGTGGTGATAGTGATGGTGTGGTAGTCATGGTGGTGGTGTGATAGTGATGGTGTGATAGTGATGGTGGTGGTGTGGTAGTGTTGGTGGTGGTGGTGGTGGTGATGCGTTGGGGGTGTGGTGGTGGTGTTGGTGTGGTGGTGGTGTGTGGTAGTGATAGTGGTGCTTGTGGTGGTGGTGTGGTAGTGGTGTTTGTGGTGGTGGTGTGGTAGTGGTTGTGGTTATGTGGTGTGGTAGTGGTTGTGTTGGTGTTGTGGTGGTGTGGTAGTGGTTTTTGTGTGTTGTGGTGGTGTGGTAGTGTTGTGGTGGTGGTGTGGTGGTAGTGTGGTAGTGTTGTGGTGGTGGTGTGGTGGTAGTGTGGTAGTGTTGTGGTGGTGGTGTGGTGGTAGTGTGGTAGTGTTGTGGTGGTGGTGTGGTGGTAGTGTGGTGGTGGTGTGGGTAGTGGGATGGTGTGTGGTAGTGATGGTGGTGGTGTGTGGTAGTGATGGTGGTGGTGTGGTAGTGATGGTGGCTAGAACGTTATTTTTCGTTATTTTTATCGTCACACTTATTATTTCTCGTTAACAATATTATTTGGCGTAAAATACTAAACTGACATCATTCAGCTGTGGGGTGATATCACATGGGGGGACGACGTCAAAGTGGGGTGGTGACAGTGTGGGGTGATGTCACAGTGTAGGGTGACGTAACAGTGTGGGGTGACGTAGCAGTGTGGGGTGACATAGCAGTGTGGGGTGATGTCACAGTGTGGGGTGATGTCACGGTGTGGGGTGACGTCACAGTGGGGGTAACGTCACACAATGCTGGATCACTTTATCACGAGTGTTTGTCGGCAAATAGTTCACTGTGTACAGATCTTTTCGCGCATAAATATTTGGAAGAGTAAAAAAAGTCGGTGTAATAATTGTTTCATTTTCCATTCTCTTTCTACTTCTCTCTATCTCTCTCTCCTTTAGTTGTGTTATCTGTCTCTTTCACTGTCTTTCTTTCTCACTTTTTCTCGCCTTAACTTTTCTTTAACTATCTGTCTGTCTCTCTCATTGTCATAAATTATAAACTCTCTCTCTCTCTCTCTCTCTCTCTCTCTAAGTCGTGTCCGTCTAACACTCAACGAAACACACACACACACACACACACACACACACACACACACACACACACACACACACACACACACACACACACACACACACACACACACACTGCACTACACAAGCAAAAGCCTTAAAACACAGCTAACAACATCACGCTATCACATAATAAAAAACCCGGAAAACTAAAAGCAAACCTCCTTAAAACACCAAAAAAAACATCTTTAAGTTTTAATATTAAGGGTTGTGAAGAGCCAAGACAAGACGTAACACTAAGAGAGGGTTGGATACGAGGCATAGCAGGACCTTACTGACTTATATTGAGGTGTTTGGTAGAGGAAATGTGTGTGTGTGTGTGTGTGTCGGCTACCTTGTCAAATTCTCTCTCTCTCTCTCTCTCTCTCTCTCTCTCTCTCTCTCTCTCTCTCTTTCTTTCTCGATATTGAATGAAGGAAGAAGTAGGTCAAGAGGAAGGATAAAGGCCAAGGAGAAGGAAGCGAGTCAAGGAGGAGAAAGAAGTGAGTCAATGAGGAGGAGGAAGTGAGTCAAGAAGGAGGAGGAAGTGAGTCAAGGAGGAGGAGGAAGTGAGTCAAGGAGGAGAAAGAAGTGAGTCAAGGAGGAGGAGGAAGTGAGTCAAGGAGGAGGAGGAAGTGAGTCAAGGAGGAGGAGGAAGTGAGTCAAGGAGGAGAAAGAAGTGAGTCAAGGAGGAGGAGGAAGTGAGTCAAGGAGGTGGAGGACGTGAGTCAAGGAGGTGGAGGAAGTGAGTCAAGGAGGTGGAGGAAGTGAGTCAAAGAAGAAGAAGAAGACTACAGACAACAAAAAGAAAAAACCCACAAAATATGGAATAACAAAATAGAATAAACAGAAAAATAAAAATAAAAGAGAAAATACAAGAAGAATAAAACTAAGATTAAAAATAAGTCAACAAGAAATAAGGAGAATTAGTTATGTGTTTGATGTTCCAGGTAAGAGTGGGTGGGGAGGAGGGAGGGAGAGGGAAGTGGTTGGGTGACTGTGGGGAGGGGGGTGAGGATGAAGAAGTGGGGAGAAGGTGAGGATGAAGAGGTGGGGAGACTGTGGGGAGGGAGGGGATGTGGGAGTGGTTGTAGGAAGGTGGGGGAGATGTGAGGTGATAAGGAAACGAGATGAAGAGAAGGAAAAACGGGGGTGGAGGTGGTGGGGTAAGAGGGGGGAGAGATGAAGAGCTAGTGAGACGAGAGAAAGGTGAGGAAGGGGGGGGGCGTTTGTGAGGCGATGTTATAAGGTAAAGAGACAAAGAAAAGGAGAGAAAGGGAGAAAGCAGTGAAAGAGAGACGTGAGTGTGTCGCAGGAAGATAGAGAGAACGTAAGAATGGAGGCATGTAAGAAAGAAAATGTTGACCGTAACCTTGGTCTGTCCAATGCTGTACTTAAAAACATTCAAGTCAGAATCATGAACTCTGATCTAGAAGAACTGAGAAATGCAGAGAGACCTGGCAGTTGTAGCATTAGTAAATATGAACAATTTTGTGACAAGAGGTACCGGTATGGCCAGCATAAGGACAGAACCAGACAATGTGATGTAGTCGTGGCCAGAATTAGGCTAGGATACAGACACATCTGGCAAGTTAGTGACGCTGTACTCATACCGGAACACTCAACATGTAAACTTTGTGATAAACCTTTAAAGCATACACTTGAACACTATATTATTGAATGTGACACTGTCAAAGACTTCAGGCCACCTGGCTTATTGTATTATGAACTTTGTAAGAACCACATTGAATCGGGGGTGCTTGAGGACATTCTTGCTGTTTATCCCAAATTTGCTAGTCCACACTGATTAGTCTTCAATTAGAATATGACGTCCAATGTATATGAACCACTGTCCTGCGTGGCAGTGAACAGTGACATCACCCACATGACTCTGACCTATATATACTGCTAATGAATATGATGTATTTCTTTGTGTCTGTCTCTGTACTCAAGGTTCCTAATGCCCTGGATTATTCTTGTCATTCTCCTCTGAATTTTTTCTGAGAGAGAGAGAGAGGTGAGGAGGAGGAGAGAGAGAGAGAGGTGAGGAGGAGGAGGAGAGAGAGGTGAGGAGGAGGAGGAGAGAGAGAGGAGAGGTGAGGAGGAGGAGGAGAGAGAGAGGAGAGGTGAGGAGGAGTAGAGAGAGAGAGGTGAGGAGGAGGAGAGAGAGAGAGGAGAGGAGGAGGGGAGGGGAGAGGTGAGGAGGAGGGAGAGAGAGGTGAGGAGGAGGGGAGAGAGAGGTGAGGAGGAGGAGAGAGAGAGAGGTGAGGAGGAGGAGAGAGAGAGAGGTGAGGAGGAGGAGGTAGGTATTGACAGTGCGGGAGCCAAACAGTAGGATCTCATTGTCAACACTCAAGCTTTGGCCTTCTGACGTTCCCCATCCCCTCTCCTCTTCCTCTCCTCCTCTTCCTCTTCCCCTTCCCCTTCCTCCTCTGACCTGAGTGCTTCAGGGGTCAGCACAGAGCTTGTCACCGACAGTTTGTTGATATAAGTGGGAGGATTTGCCGAGGGGGGAGGAAGCTGTGTGTTCAGATGAGTATAGAGTTAGTGTGTGTGTGTGTGTGATGACAAGGAGGAGGAGGAAGAGGACGAAGAGGAAGAGGAAGAGGAGGAGGAGGAGGAGGAGGAGGAGGAGGACGTTTACGCATAACAAGACACCATACCTCATGTCTGAAGGTTGGCGACCACGACCCACCAATATTAAACGTTTCCCAGTTATCTCTTCCAATCCACCCTGAGCTGGCACCTCTTTAAGGACCATGGCTTATAATTCCACTCATCCATCCCCATTTCTACCTCCCCCTTGCTCTCCTACCCTCAATTTGACCCATTATTATCTCTGTCATTATCCCTTCCTCCCTAATTATATGACCTAAGTATCTAATTTTCTTACTTCCATAAATTACCAGTATTTCTGTTAGTGTGTGTGTGTGTGTGTGTATTGGCAGGTATTGGAGGTCACACTGATATGCATAGTCAATTAGGCACAGAGAATACCCCCCCCCCCCTCATGATGTCAATTATCAATTATCAGTGAATAGAAACTGGCCCTACTAATGGGGGGAGAGAAATTGAGAATTGATTATTTTACGTCAGAGAGAAGGTTACTGTAAAGAGTTTGTTATTATTATTATTATTATTATTATTTATTTATTTTTTTTTTTATTGTTATTATTATTGTTGTTATTATTATTAGTATTAATATTATTATTATTATTATTATTAGCGTTGTTGTTGTAGTTTTCATTATTGTTATTAATATTATTTTATTCCACTCTCGTTTATTCTGTACAGTAAAGCCCTACTTGGGAGTTAACCAAGGTTTTTATATGCATGGCTCCCAGCATTCTATTTCCCCGCCGGCATTCAAATTAGTTTATTTTTACCTTTATTGCTTGCGAATATTTGATTTAAAGCCTCAATTTATATTTTTATTTTAATTACCGGGAGATTCTTTTTATTTTTCAGTCAGATTTCAAGACAATTATTATTATTATTTTTGTATAATTGGGGGATTGTGTTTAGGGCGTTGATGAGGCCAGGTCAGGTCAGGTCAGGTTAAGTTAGGTTAGGTTAGGTTATCAGTTTATTTTAGTGCATGACCTAGAATAACTAATAGTGAGGGTAGATACGGTGTTAATCCGACCTAACTTAGCCTAGCCTAGCCTAGCCTAGCCTAACCTAACCTAATCTTGCCCACAACTTCACATCTTCCGTCTTGAGTTGAGTCCGATGAATTAACTCCTTGAGTACAGTGAATAAGTGTAATGAATGGCACCTCTTATCCCATTGAGTACGATAATTAATCCCTAGAGTATAATGTCATTGTACTCAGGGTAACTTATCATCTTACTCTGAGGATTAAGATGTCGTACTCAAAAAGGTTAAATTATCGTACTCAAGGGGCTAAGATATCTCACTCAATGTACTCAAGGGGTTGATATATTCATTGTAATCAAGAGGGTTCAGATATTCATTGTACTCAATAGAGTTAAGATATTCATTTTACTCAAGAGGTTTGGTTTAGTACTCAAGAAGATAGAGTCCAGTTCTTATAACACTTGACTGGAATATTTTCAACTAAAATCCAATGCTATTTTTTTATATTTTCATCAATGCAATTTATCACTCATATACAGAATTCATTTTATCCATTTCATTTTAATATATGTTGAAGTTTAAGCTTTTTTTTTTGCTATTTAATAATATTTCCTAACTAGGCATTCCAAGCGCTATTTTTGGCGTATTAACAGCTATATTATACAAAGCAATAATTCAGAGTTTAAGTATTTTTTAACAATTATTTGACCTGGATTTTGAAGCTTTTTTTTAAATGTATTTATGGATATATTATACAAAGCTACAATACAATTTCTACAGTATAACTATCTGTTGTGTTATTTAAACTGAAGTAAATATAAAGTAGTTGTTATTTTCACCGCTGGGAATATATATATACACTCTTATACAGCGTTACCATTGTCAGTGATATATTCGTTAAAGTTAGAATCCAGAGTGAGCTTCCATTATTATTGCTGTGGGATATTTTATTTTATCGGCAATAATGGAACAGTGTGTTGGCTCTTTATTGCCCCGGGGTAAGATAGTGTGTTATTACTCCCTCAGCCATGATTGAAAAACCTGTCGTACATTATTTGGTAAATCGAGCGTCCCTTTAACTCATATGATAACGTGGAATGAGGGAGAGGGAGAGGGGGAGGGAGAGAAAGAGAGAGAGGAGAGGGGGAGGGAGACCGGCATTCTATCACCATCTTCACCGTCACAAGGATCATAACACCTTCGAACACACACACACACACACACACACACACACACACACACACACACATCAGTTAGCATCTCAAACAGCACCAAACACCGCCAGACGCAGCACCACCTGACGCAGCACCGCCAGACGCAGCGGTAACTTCCACTATGTTATCCCCGGCATGTCACCACCAGTCATAACACACCGGATATACTGTATACCCTCCCCCTTCACCCCGCTAATAACACACTCAAACATAATTTTCAACGACAAACTACCCAACTACCTCGTGTCTCAGTGTCAGGGTCGCTATAGTGAGCGACATCAGCCACTCGCGCTATACATGAGCGGCCGTAACTCACAGCCTTGATTATTATGGCAACACTCTTGTTTACGGTCGACGTTAGTGGTAATATTCCAGTGGCTATATTTAATTATATTTTCTGGGGTTTTCGTCATGTGAAGGATATATAAGCGTTATATGTCGTTATATTCGCTTGAGTTCAGGAATATATACAGTATAGGTTCAGGTATATTACAGGTATAGTTACAGGTATAGTAATAGTACAAAAAAACTACGTAAACATACAAATGAGCATTACTACGTCACAACACACTGACTACAGGCGAAACATAGGTAGATAATTAAGCACACACACACACACACACACACACACACAAACTCTCTCTCTTGAGGCAGGGCATGAATTACGTCACAGTCAGCATTATCGTCAGCTTACTCTCCCGGTGGGGTAGTCAGCAGAGTCACCTTGGTCGTCAGTAAAGGTGTGGACTGCCCCTACTGCTGAATTTACTGACTCTGGTGATCTTACGAATGAGTTACATAGAGTAAGTCTTGTATTATTTTAAGGAATAAATACAAGGACACCCGAGGCTGTTCAGACGCCTGTATAATTAGTTAGATGTACTTGAAGTACCTTGAGGCCTTGTTAATGATATGTGTGTGTGTGCGTGTGTGTGTGTATGTGTGCGTGTGCGTGTGTATGTGTGCGTGTGTGTATGTGTGTGTGTGTTTTATACGTATAGCATCTCTCGTATAAGCATTTATATATATACACTTGCAAAATTACACCAAAACAATGGACCAACTATTTCAACATCACATTTTATCCATTTTTATGTATGTTGCGTAACTTTTTTTCCTTCTAAAATTACGACCGTCGGATATGAAAATTATTTTTTTTTTCGTGGCACAATGCACGAAAGTGAAATTACGAGCAATTCATTGTAAAGTTGAGGCTGGACAATGCAACACACAGGTAACAGCTCGCAAATTGGACTTCCCGGACAAAATCTCATCACACGAAGCCCCATCTGACGAAAACTGTCCAGATTATGTCAAACTGGACAGATTACTGTAGAATAAATCTATGTTGAATAAATTCCTACAAAAACGAATGTCACCAAGACTCGGCTACAGATAATTCAGAATATTGATCAATGTTTATCAGTTTTGTCAACATCGGACACAATCAACTGTAGCCCGATAGCTGTGTGAGTTCGGATAAGTTAGGCTAGGCTAGGTTAGGTTAGGTTAGGTTAGGTTAGGTTAGGTTAGGTTAGGTTAGGTTAGGTTAGGTTAGGTCAGGTCAGGTCAAGTCAAATCGGTTCAGGACAGACAAAGTTAACCTGCCTGCCCACTCACTTCACCAAAAAGAAAATCTGAATATATTGTGTCTAGTTTGTCCAGGTAAGTTTCAATCAACGGTGAGGAGAGACAGGTGTACCCTGAAGACCGCTATGTTGGTAAGATGTGTTGGATCACCTGAAGATTAAACACCTGATAATTAAACACTCTTAAGGCTACCTGTGGGGGGGGGGATTAGGTCAGGTTAGGTTAATTTAGTGCTTGGGAGTCTAATCATTAAGTAAAATAAGGTGACTAATCTTCCTTTGCTCCGGTTGGGTTAGGTTAGATTAGGTTAGGTTACCGTAAGGATGTTTGATATTCAGGTGAAATAAGCCGGGGTGTCTGATCTTCAGGTGGTAAGAGGTGTGTGGTGTAAGCCCCATCTAACACTGAAGGTCCCTAAATTTTTACTTAGGCACTCAGTAAGTCCATATCTTCTTAACCCGTGTTTTATGTCCGTATTACATGGGATTGCTTTTATCCGGGAGTGTGTGTGTGTGTGTGTCAGGGTGAAACTATGGGCAAGTTTCTTTACGCCATTCAACTGTAATTGGGGACCTGAATGTTAATCGATTTGTGGATCGTATTCCGGGGCAATGGTTAGCCAGTGCAGTTGGTGAGTTGTCCGGTCTTCTCGGACTATTCCTTGACACTAGGTCATGCAACTCGTTAACTTAGGGTGTGGTTGTTGTGTTGACGACAGCTTCTACATCTTAAACAAATTCACGACTAGGTGGCCCTTGGGCCGGCCATCCTCGTTACACGGGGGGGCAACCATTATTATTATTATTTATATTTGTGTGCGTGTCTAGATACCGTATGTGTGTGTGTGTATTTTTGTTTGTGTGTGTATGTCTCTTTTATGAGTGAGTGAGTGTGTGTGTGTGTGTGTGTGTCGCCGTGTACTGTATGTCTGATAGGCACGAGGGTGTTGACACGTCTACCGTCTGGCTGTTTACGCGTGACAAACACACATACGTCACCTGAAGCACCACGCCCCATGTCCTGTTGTCACCAGGGCCACGTCACCTGCCTCCACCACTACTACCACCACAACCACAACTACCAAAACCACCCCCACAACCACCAACATCATATTGCATATTTTATCTGATTATATCACCTACCACCACAACCTGCTACAACTTCTGATAACTAATTATCACCTGGCCCAACATACATACCGCTAACAACCACTCCAACCAACCAACCAACCCACTAACCACAATTACCATCCCACTGTCACCAAGGTCTATGTCACCTATTGAACACCCCCGCCCCTCTCCCACCCCTTCTCTTCCTTATTCCTTCTCCTACCACCACTACCACAACCAACCACAATCAATAACCACCACTATCCCACCTCTACTTGATACATAGGTGAATATTTTACCGGCTTTAATGACCTCACTGTTAAAGTACTGTAATTTGCATCTATCTGTCCGGCCTAAAGATTGATTATTGTACATTTTTGTCGCTTAAAAGGGAAAAGAAAAGGATGGATGATGTTTTCTTTTTCAATTATGGGTGTTATTTGTTGATGGGGGTGAGGGGGAGGGATGAGGAGGGGAGGGATGAGGGGAGGGGTGAGGGGGGTGAGGGGAGGGATGGTTTGGTTGGTGTTTGTTTCTCTTATTATATGAGTAATTATTTATTGTTGGGGAGAGGTTGTGGTTATGTGGGAGGTTAAGATGGGGGTAGATAGGTGGGGAGATGGTATAGGGAGAGTATAGGTAGGAGGGATGATATGGATGTGGAGGAAGGCGGGTGGAGAAATGGGGGGGGTATTTTTCTTCCAATTATGGATATTATTTATTAGCAGGGGAGAGGAGGTGGGAGAGGAGTGTGGGTGGGGAGAGGAGGTGTGGGTGGGGGGAGAGGAGATATGGGTGGGGGGAAAGGAGATATGGGTGGGGAGGGAACGGTGCTCATACACATACATACATACATACATACACACACACACACACACACACACACACACACACACAAGACCTTCCTTCCTCCACTCTTCTCCTCCTCCTTCTATGTCTCTCCTTCCCCTCCCTCCTCTCTCTCTCTTCACTCCTTCCCTCTCTACTCCCTCTATCTTTCTTCATTCCTTCCCCTTCTCTTTCCCTCCCCCCTTACCCCCGTGTCCCGTGTCTGACCACCGTCCAGGACAGTGATCAATATTACGAGTGTTAATTCCATCGTCATAAACAAGACTCGCGACCGAATATCAATTTATAGTCCGGGGACACAGGATTGCATTATTTTGCCCCTCCCCCTTCCTCCTCTCTACCCCCTCCTGCCTCTACACCCCCCCTACCTCTTACACCCCTTCCCCGCCCGTGTGAATGTTGGGCGTCGCGAGAATGGCTAATCGATGAGATATTGCAGGTAAGAAACACGCTGTTTCGCCATCTTTTTTCAATTATGATTCCAGGTAAAGGTATGATTAAGGAAAAAGATATGGGTTGGGAAATTTTTCCCCTCCTCTTACTCTTCCTTCCTTTTTCTTTCCTTCCTTCCTTCCTCATTTCCCTCTTCCTGCTTATCCCCTCTTCACCACTATTTTACTCTCTCTTCTCTCTCTCTCCTTTAATATAATCTCTCCTTACACTGTTCATCTTTCTTTATTTTCCCTTTTCCCTCTACCTCCTTTCCACATGCTCTTTCATTCCCCCCTCCTCTCTTTCCCCTTCTCTCTCTCTCTGTCTCTTCCCATTTACTTCTTCTGTTTTTTGCATGCTGGACAAATTAGAGTTCTATTTTTTTCGTGTCATAAATAACATTGAAGAAGATATATACGTGGATTATTTTTTTTTTCATACATCTTGTTATCTTTACGCGAAACACAGGTGGGGGGTAGGGAGGAGAGGGAGGGGTAGGGAGAGGGGGGGGGGGAGAGGGTAGGAAGAAAGGGGAGGGGTAGGGAGGGGAAGGAAGAGAGGGGGGGAGGGGGTAGAAGGGGGGAGGGGGAAGGAAGAGAGGGGGAGGGGGGAAGGAAGAGAGGGGAGGGGGAAGGAAGAGAGGGGAGGGGGGGTAGGAGGAGAGAGGGAAAGGGTAGGAAGAGGGAGGAGGGGGAAAGAAGAGAAAGGGAGGAGGTAGGAATAGAAGGAGAGGGGGTTAAGGGGGAGGGGACAGGTATAGGGAGGGGGTAAGGGGAGGGGATAGGAGGAGGGAATGAGGATGGGTTTGTTTACATCACCAGATTAGCTAAAAAAAAAAAGCTTTACCGTGGTTGTTCTTTTAGGTAAATATAAGACCATTAATTTATTTTGTTTATTCATTCAGGCAAATCAGACGGCTATTATTTTGTGTTTATTCTCCTGAAGGTAAAACTGAATCATTGTTTTAGATGAAGAGGGTTTTAATGACTTTGTTTTAATTGTTGTTTGTTTTAATGACTGTTTTAATGACTTTGTTTTAATGACTGCTTGTTTTAATGTCTTTGTTTTAATTGTTGTTTGTTTTAATTGCGAAGATTTATTTGACTTTGTTTTCATGTTGAGTCTTATAATAATAATAATAATAATAATAATAATAATAATAATAATAATAATAATAATAATAATAATAATAATAATACTCCAATGCCCCTTTTTCTATGCCATTCACTTAAAACCCTTACAACCTTTTCTATACCCAACGGCATACGATAATTTATGCCCAATGCCTTTTTATACCCAAACACCTTCTTTGTACTTACGTCAATTAACCTAAATTCCCTCCTTACCTGACTTTTAACGGAGAAAAATATCTTATTTACCTAAAACAAAAAATATATTGCGTTGGGTGCCATTGTGAAAAAGGCTCGAGTGATTTAGGTGAAATTTAGAGGGAGTAATTCTGTTTTTATGATATATGTACACGGGAGAGAGGGGGGAATCTCTCTCTCAAATACAAGATAAAAACACAATAAAACAAAAAAAAACACTAACATATCAACACACCGCCTCTATAAACTGCTCCTTTCCTCACAGTGTTCATAACTAAACATACAAAAAAACACTACAGGAAATTGTGTTGGTAGGATAGTGTTGGCTCTCGTCTGGCCACTGCGACACCCACCTCCTGCAGTATTCATAGCCACCGAGGTCCCAGGGCGATACAATTGAAAATAAATATGATGAATAAGCACATAAAACTGTGGGTCATTCACTCGCTCGGTGACATGTTTACCTGTGGTGACAATCAGGAGCGCTCACGAACACCTGTATCTACGTCACTCACAGGTATGTGCGCGCAGGGTGGTATTTTGCACACACACACACACACACACACACACTCAAGCGCACTCACACAAGCACACACTCAAACACACTCACGCAAGCACACACACACACACAGGTGTAGGTGTGACACATCCATCTGGGCGACACCTTGCCAGCGCAGGTCCCCGAGTCCAGAGTTTTACGACCTTCTGTCACGCACTGTGTTTGTCCCCGTCCACTGTGAGCCATGAAACTGCGCCCTAATGTACACTGCGCACGTCCCTCTTCCCTCTCTTAAATGAAACAGTATCCCATGAAACTGTGTCTTATAGGTTACCTGTGTACTCCTTTTCTATCATCAGTTAGAAAAATTAACATTCTATGAAACTGCGCCTTTATATACACTGCGCACGCCCCCTTTTCCTCGTATATAAAATGGTATTCCATAAAAACTGCACCTTCATGTAAAACTACAAAAATTTTCTTACGCCTTCCTCCTCTCCAGAGTGGTTCAGAAAACTGCGCCTTAATGTACCAGACTGCGCTTTACTATATACCTGCGCAGGCTACTACCTCATCCAACTAATAAATAAAATAACATTCCATAAAATTCCGCTTTACTATATGGGACTGCGCTTCCTATCTCTTGTCAGTTGTTATGTGAAACTGCGCTATATCACACACACACACACACACATACACACACACACACACCTGCGCAAAGTCCTTTCATTCATCCCTCACAGTCCTCTATCATCGATGAAACTGCGCTTTTACGTTCAGCTGCGCATTCCCACTATCCGACGACAAAGTGGCGAAGGAAAGTGGATATAACTGTAGTGTAATTGAGAAATGGGAAGGTTTAAGTGTCGAGGCTACGGTGTGGAGGGTGATGGAGTGTGCTATGGGTGGGGTGGGTGGGTGGGCGGGTGGGGAGAGTGGGTGGGTGGGTGGGTGGGGAGAGTGGGCGGGTGGGGAGAGTGGGTGCAAATCAGAACTAACAATTAAGACCCAGACAGAAGCCATCACCCTGTGTGGGACTATGGAGCAAATAACAGTAATTTCTTGAATGAATGACTGGGAGGAATGTGGTAGTTCCCCGTGTGTGTGTGTGTGTGAGGGCTGTCTGATTCCTTCCCATCTATCCCTGTCTATCTATCTGTCATGTTCAGGCTGTATCAAGTATCCTCCTCCGTCTATCTGTCACGTTTAGGGCTGTCATCTGTTCATTTGATCTGGCCAATAATGTGTCTATCTAACTATCTATCTATCTATCTATAAGCTCATTCATCAGTCATCAATCACTAACAATCTATTTTAACCTTATTAACCTATCTTGAGTATCAAAGCCATATCTTTAAATAGACTATATATCCAACTGTCCATCAACGCTTACCAATCTAATTATACTGCGAGCTATACCATTCATCTTTCAAACTCCATCCATTCATCCATCCATCCATCCATCCATCCATCCATCCATCCATCCATCCATCCATTTATACCTGACACATTCCATTTCCGGACAGACAGGTAAGGTAAGGTAAGGTAAGGTAAGGTAAGGTAAGGTAAGGTAAGGTAAGGTAAGGTTGTCTGTGCAATATTGATACAACACGAGGTCACAGCTAGCCCGTACCAGGCAGCGTCGCCTTCACTATTGACTAAGTGATAAAATGTAGACTTTAATGGTGATATAAAGATAAGGGTTAGGAAAAATGGGTGCGCTATGTTGCTATGTTTGGAAGGCATCAAGTTAATGGGGCTGATAAGGTGGGAGTTTTAATCGTATTTTCTGGAGGAGGGAGGGAGGGGGGGTAGGTTAGTTTTATGGTCGTTTCTCGTGACGTGTTGCTTCAGTTGCCTCACTTACTTCACTTCTGTTCTCTATTTGGACAGTAATATAGTTGATTTATTATTATGTATATTGTCATTATCGTTCTTATCCCTCGTTTATTGTTTTCATTCTCTTTAGTGATTCGTTATTCGTGTATAATACCTGTTTTTTTTTTTTTTTACTTTTTTCAATCTCTCGTTTCGTAATGCGCTTATATTTCCATCATCGTTCTAATTTTTCTTTCGTTTATCGTTTTCTTCATCCCTTCGTTCGTCGTGTATATTTTGATTGTCATTGGTAAGTGACCTAACCTAACCTTACCTAACCTAACCTAACCTAACCTAACCTTACCAAACCTTACTCGACCTTTCTGACCTAAATTAACCTTACTCGACCATACCTGAGCTAAATTAACCTTACTCGACCATACCTGAGCTAAATTAACCTTACTCAACCTTAATTAACCTTACTCGACCATACCTGAGCTAAATTAACCTTACTCAACCTTAATTAACCTTACCTGATCTATCTTGTCTAATGATATTGAACTCCTGATAAAGATACACATTCTTTTGAGGTCAGTTGGACGGGCATTTGCACGGATAGTTGCTCGGATGGACAGACAGACAGTCGGACGGACGGGTAATATTGTAATAAAGGGGTGACCGTCTATATTGGGTCCTATAATTACGTATATAACCCATAGTGGTGCCTATAGTAACGTGTATATAGCGTATAGTGGCACCTACAATGACGTCTACAACATATGGTGGCGCCTGTAGTAACCCGTATATCGTATAATGGCTTAAAGTAATAGTAATAACAATGGCTTCCTGAGGGACGATATCAGTTAAGTGCGTGAGTGTAATACTTTTTTCCATGTGTTGGTACTAAGGAATATAAGCTGCAATAACCTAGGAGAAGGTGCCATAATACGTAAAGATATGAAATGATGATGGAACTCTTTGTGACGCTTATAAAGGTGGATCATAGTGGCACTTGTAATGGAGTTTCGAGTTACGCCTAAAATGGTATCAAGTTTTTGTATAATATTAATCATACTAATTTTCACCTGTATTGGTTCCTGGTACTGTTTCGTGTTGTATAATTTCACCTGTACTAGAACCTAATTAACTTGTACTAGTAACTATAATTATTGCTAGTATATCACCTATTTGGATAACTAAAATTATTCTTATTGTTATAGAGGTTCACCTATACCGACACATGCGTTTTTGTTCCCATATTAATAAAAGTCATCACCTGACTCTAGAAATTCACCTATAGTTGTCATCTACCATAGTAAGTTGTCACGAATTACACATCGTGAACCGCGCAGTGTCACCAGGTGGCTTTAAAAATGGCACTTACTCTGGCATCTATAATGTAGATTTGAATGTCACCCGCAATAGCTCTAGTGACATGTATTTATTTCACCCACAAGGCCACAATGGTCCTATTAACGACAACTAGAGTGGTACAGCCATCTAGGGCCTCAAGTGTAACCAAAATATCACCTAGTCGAGTATCTCCGTTGGTACTATTACATAAGACACCAAATTTGTAATCAAAATGGCACCCGCAGTGGCACTTGTCACCATGGCGGAGAAAGTGTCACCAGTACTCGTTATCGGATCAATTCTAGAGTTCATAAAAAAAAAACAGCGTCCACTCTCCTTCCTCCCACTTTAACACGTCGTTTGTCACCCAAGAGCGGTCGATGGCTACGACAACAGGCCGAGGTGACAGACACAGCGGGGGGGAGTTGTCGTGCCTAGTCGAAGGGTGTTGTCGTGGAGGAAGAAGTCGTCAAAGTGAGCGAGGTGTCTTAAAGAAGTCGTTACAAGTCTTTTTGTGGTTTGTTACTAATGATTGAGGGTCGTTAAGAGTTGTTAAGTGTCGTTACTGGTTTTTAATGCTGGTCGAATGTCGTGACGGAAGATGTTGGGTCTTCTGATTGGTCATTTTACCTGGTCGTCACACCTGGTCATTCAAATTACCTAGTCGTTCACCAGATCATATAATCGACTCATTTAAACTACCTAATTCTCTCACCTGGTCGTACTAATATACCACCAGGTCGTATGAACGCCTGGTCGTCACAACTGGTCGTATGAAGCACCTGGTTGGTTCGTAACAAGGCAGGTGGTAGCGGTTTAGTGGACTGATGAGATTCCACGGGCCAGTGGACGATTATGTTCATTATGGTGATCGATGACTCTTCCCGGGAGACCTGGAGGAGCCTCTCTCACTCCTCCCGCTGTCTCTCACTCTTCCTCCCGTTGTTTCTCACTCCTACCACTGTCTCTCCTCCCGTTGTTTCTCACTCCTACCACTGTCTCTCCTCCCTCCTCCTCCTATCTCTCACTCCTACTACTATCTTTCACTCCTCCTCCCATTGTTTCTCACTCCAGTACTCACGTCTACCACTTTTTCTTCTTCCTCTTCCCGCTATCTCTCATTGCTGTTATTTCTCACTATCTCCCCCCCTTCTCTCCCTCTCTCTCACTTCTGCTGTAACGTATTAAAGCATTTCTCTAAGCCCTAAGTTTCAACACAGTCAGTGAATATTACACCAAAAACAACTGCAATACACTTTTTTGTTATTGATTCAAGTAAAAAAAATCCCAAAATTTAAATCACAGACGAGATATTACTATAAGGTAATTTAAAACGTGTCATTAGCTAAGATATTCACCTTATCAACTTAAGACTCATTAAAGAACTACTGTAGAGAATGATCAATTATAATTCGTTAGTTAAGTAAATATTACTAAACAATGACTCACAGACAAGACATAAAGACGATTAGGAAAACCACAAACTATGATGGACAGAGATTTGTATAGAATTCACGATCCTGAATGAACTCAGTGGGCGAGGGTCGGTCGGTCGGTCTGTCTGTCTGTCTGTCTGTCTGTCTGCCTGTCTGTCTGTCTGCCTGCCTGTCTGCCCTGTTGGTCCGTCCTGTCTACTGGTTCCTATGAATGATTCCCAGACTTGGCACAAACATTTTACATGGCAGGTAGACGCGTACATACATAGTTTAATAGAGGTCTTGTCTGATATTTTTTTCAGTGTGTTTGGATCCTACCTGAGGCATCTTGTATTTTATAAATGTTTTTGTTATTATTTTTGTTTTTATTCATTGTTATGGTGTTTGGTTCTGTGTATTGAGTAAATGTATTTCTTTATCATTATCAATCACTATATCAGTTATCAAATCATTATCATTATTATTACATTTATCAATATCACTAACATTATCATAATAGAAAATTGAAACCCTATCAACCATAAGTGCCTCAACACACACACACACACACACACAAGGTACATATTTACATCCAGTGACAATCATACGCCTGACGAATCCTGTGGCTTCCAACCCTTTGATTCGCGAACTTTGTCCATAAAACAAAAATAAAACAATAATACTTTTTTTAAACGGTCACACTATACTGTCAACCATTGAACCTAACCTAACCTAATCGATGGTTTTGAGTGGAGGGTAGGGTAGGGTAGGGTAGGGTAGGGTAAGGTAGGATAGGATAGGATAGGGTAGGGTAGGGTAGGGTGGGGTAGGGTGGGGTAGGGTAGGGTAGGGTGGGGTAGGGTAGCTAAAGTTAGGTTGAAGTGACTTGCGTTAAGTTGGTGAGGTTGGGTTGACTTGGGTTAGGTGAGGTGAGGTTAGGTTTAAGTTTTTACCAGGTCGCAGTGTCAGCGGGAGTGAACACCTAGAGTCTTGACCCTTCGCCAAATATTACATCTGAGGAAGATATGAATAAGTGACTCCACCCCTTCAATATGTTCGGTTCCTGCCCTGGGCCTTACCACAAAGATGAGCCAGAGAGTTTGGGTAGGAGGGTGGGTGGAGTTGGGTGGGTGGAGTTGGGTGGGGCAGGTGTCTTTTATACCTGAAGGTGACAATAACATGGACAAAACAACCGAAAATTGTGAATAAATAGAAAATAAACAAATGAACAAATAAATAAATAAATAACATGGGCTTGATTTGGTAGAAGCATCCATTTAATTTTTTTTATCCGAGAAACAACACGATAAAAACTTGCCATAAGTGACGTCTACACCAGTCGTTTCACATTGATCGGCTCTGTAGATTCAGCGAGGGTCTTTATAAGTTACTTCAAGTTGACGAAATCAATAAATATATAGACTTACATAAATAACAAAGTAACATAGAAACGGAAAAAAACGAGTATTTTTTTTCTCCTAAGGTTCCCTACTTAAGGAAACAGACTCTTGCATAGTTAATAATACAGTCCGGGGAAAAAAACTCCTCTGCCAATCCGTTTAAGGAAGTGTATGTAAAAAAAAAGATTAATATAATAATAAATAAGAAAAATAAGCTAAGGACTACTTTCTTTTTCTTATGATTCCTAATTTTAGGGCAACAACTCTTACGTGTAAAAAAGTTACTTCCAGAGAGAGAGAGAGAGAGAGAGAGAGAGAGAGAGATATCAACAATCAATAAAATAACAATTATGGCAGGTGTCAATACGTCCCCTTGCCATACACCTCAGTATATCACATTCAATTGTTTACATCGTGTTCTTGATCCACATGAGCGTACGCCAAGGGATACAAACAGCGCATGTGTCGTTATATAGTTGTGGGGCTGCGCATGTGTCGTTATATAGTTGTGGGGCTGCGCATGTGTCAGGTAAGGATGCGTGGGGATACTCAACGGATGAGGTTACCCAGGTGAGAGCATCTGAGCATGGGCAGCTCAGGCGTCAAACGAGTCAGTCAGAGAGTGTTGACTCCAAGGTCTATAGTTGACTCAAATGCGTGGGCGACGCATGAGACAAAATCATGTGGTGATCTAACTATGCTGATGTTGTGCATGGCCACCATTAAACACAAGGTACGCGAAAGTGGGGAGGTTGAGGAAGACACCCCGTGCGTCACCCCGTGTGTTGTGGTAGACCCAGAAGTTACAGCGTGTGGGAGGGAGGACACTGAACAAGTAAATGTTATTTTCCTTGAAATGAAAATACAAAGTTACGACAAAGCTTCCTGGCAATTTCTGAACGTCATTTAACGTCATATAGTTCATGTAGACAAGGTGTATTCTCACGTCTTCATTTAAGTGCAACATTATCCTATGCACTTTTGGAGTATCATTGTGCTGTAGCTAATGGTAATAATATAAATATGTTCACATATATCCCGTTAAGAGGAAAAAACTAACATCCGAACCATTCAGAATCCATCTATGTTTCGTAGCTACGTGCACCAGCTAATGCAGTTTTGGTTTTTTTCAGCCAGAGGAAAAAATCCGAACTTAGGAATTTCTGAGACTCTGAGCTGGGCTGAGGACGCCCCTGAGGAGAAGTTGGCTGAGCGCGTGGCCACATTTGTACCAGATTTGTGGGAGGAAGCGTTACAAAGGGAAGCATCCGCGGAGTTTACGTGTCAGGCAGCCCAGGCGGTGTATTTTTGGTCTGCCTCGAGGAAACGATATTATCTTTTTTCCTCTTCCTCAAGATATGTGAGTGGGAGGTGTAGTATTAATCTCAGCCTTCAGGCCCTCGTAGTAAGAACAAAATATTGGCATCGAGTGTTTGCTGTCTGGTAGTTTAGGCAGCAAGTTACGGGAAAATCTGTACTGCTTTTTCCCTCTTCTCTGGTCATCATTTATCTCCAACACAAAACTGATGGGGTGGAAAAGTCAGCAATGGCCGCTCTCCCTCACTCCCAATGTCACCTTGGAGACAATTTACGCCCCCATCTGGCTCCAAATGACAAACATAATCTGACGCAAGAAAGTACTCATAACGGAGACGAGTTAAACACACAACGACCTCCTTACCATAACCGTTATAAACATTCATTAAACACTCTTGTTTTTACCGCATTTAAGAGGGGAAAAAACCTCCCGAAATTGCCCCTTTCCCCTATTATCTTAAAATAGCTCCTACATCAAGTCGTATTTCCACACCTTCTTAACCCCCCCCCCCCACCCACTACTCAACACCGTAGCAACCTCCCCCAACGACACGTAGACAAGCGACCATAACCCGTGACAAGAAACAGTGGCACAGAGTTGACGTCCCGGACCACAGACCACAGAGCATCCACAAACAGGCGAGGAGCGAAGAGGAGTGAGGCGACCCCCGCTTGTTATGGTCCGGCGTCTGCGTTTGGTTACATTGTGGGATGGAAAACAAACACCCGGTGACGAGGGTAGCCCACACATGGCTCCCTGTGGAGGACCTGACGGGTGTTGTGTGGGGAGGCTGTGAGAGGAGGAGGAGAAGGAAGTCGGTTCTCGATCGCCATAGTTGCGGAGAAGTTTGCGAATGTGAAAGGAGGAAGTTCTACGTGGTTACGGCTGACTATTAGGAAGTCCCAACATGTGAACGAGGGAACAGGAGGTCTTTCATAACTAAATTAGACGGTGGGAAAGTCTTCTAATGAGACGGGAGGAAACGGGAGAAAGAGAAGGAGACAGGAGGAAAAGGAGGAGGCTCTTCCTGACGTCGGAAAAAAGCAACAGTAAATCCTCAACAGAGACAAGTGGCGGAGCTCCCCCCTCGATTCAAACAAACTGTTATGGTAATTTTCCCAGTTAAAACAATGGATTAGCGTAAAGTTTCTCAGTCAACTACGGCAGTTATGAACGAGAACCTCCACTTTTCCAACAGTGATAACATATTTTAGGGCTACGTTTCGTCTCCCCAGCACCCACCCGCCTTTACTAACGAGACCGACAATGTTTTTCTTACGTGAGGGATATCCATACTACTGTTTATTTGACTCCAATATCAATGAGAGATCGAGAATCCTTTAACTAAAACCACCGCTTCGACCCTTCCAATTCCACCCTCACCTTTGTTCACTCTACAAGGTGACTCACATAACTCTTTGGTTCTTCTGTAACATCAAGGTCTTTACGTAACTCCAAAAATCTATGTAAAAATATTGTAAAAATTTCAACATATTCCCTCTTACAACAAGCTCTCTGTATTCTCTTGAAGGAACCAGCCATTAGGCGAGGAGGAAGCCTTGCTGGTGGATCATCTTACAGCTCAGGAGACAAACTACAAAGTCATATTATCTTGTTCCGTCAACGCCCTGTTGTGGAGGCACCAGGCACGTTGTGGTGGTGAGGTGAGGGAGGTGTGGTGAAGGTGAGGGAGGTGTGGTGAGGGTGAGGGAGGTGTGGTGAAGGTGAGGGAGGTGCGGTGAGGGTGAGGGAGGTGTGGTGAGGGAGGTGTGGTGAAGGTGACGGAGGTGTGGAGGTATTCTGGGGGTTTGGTGAGGTTAGGGGAGGTTTTCCTTGGTTAGATTAATGAATAAACTTGATCATATAACTATCATCAGCCCTAGATATCGCATTATTTAATTCTTCAGGTACACGTTCTGTCGTTCACTATAAAATTGGACAATAGGCTAAACAGAATTTTACGTAACGTGGCCACCGAGCACAAAATTGGTAATTCCATTCGATCAATCATCTCACTAAATGGAACGTTCAATTACACCCTTGCAAAATTTCTAGTGCCAATTTTAATGCCTTTGACAAATAAGTGCCACTGATTCGTAAAAGCCACGCCAGCTATTGGTAGGTTTCAGCAGCCAATCACAGAGAAGTATTCTTTTCCGTCAGTGTGAGTCAGCGAGTGATAAAAGACATGCATAGAGCTACTGCCGCAGACAGACAGACTACAGACATCTCCAGAGTCAATTTATGGAAGATTTGATATTAAGGTAATGACTTATTAAACAGGAAGCCACCTTAATAACTGGTTTAGAACGATGATCATTATTAACGGTATATTTATTCAAAATCCCCAACTTTTCGATGCTTATAATGACTTTTTTGTTCCCCTATACACCACAACGGAAGGCCGCCATTGCTATCTGCTCAGGTGAACTGACAACAAATCACCAGTAAACTATTTAATTTGAACCATGAACGAGACACTCACCCTACGTTCTTCTCCTCTTGTATGTGATATTAGGTTCGAATTCATGGGTGTTTGATGAGGAAACGAACCACTGACTGAACTGTTTCATTCAAAATATTTACCCTCGTAGAAGCAACAGGTTCCCTAAAACACCTAAACAACGTGTAAATAATAAAACTCAGTCAAACATAAACCTGACTAATCATAAAAATTCAGTCACCTTACCTGAGATATAAGACTGACGCTCCGAAACTGTCTCACATCAGCGTTGTTGTTCCTCCGAGTCAAGTACTGTATTCCACACCGTCACACGTAGGCATCCACTCCACGGCCCTCGATATCCTGTAAACATCACACGTCCCTCACAACACTGATCCATCAACAATAACATATGGGCAAATCATCCTCGAGTTAGTATATCCTTCACGAAAACGTTAGTTAATTTCTATTGTCTGTAAACACTCAGTTGAGCACCGACCGTTCTCCCTCCCTCAGATGTATCCAAACACTGGTAGTTAAACAAATGCAGCACGACATCCGCTGTAACAAATGAGTGACCATATTGGAACGTTTTTTATTTTCACTTGTAAACAAATGATTTTAAAGTATTTTCGTATTTGCATTTTTTCCTTTATATTCTCCTTCGACAACTTAATTTTATCGTAATATATTAATTAACGTTATAAACAAACTTATCCATATACCAAAAATTTCACGTAATGTATTGATACATACATACGTGGTAAAAATAACAGAAGTTTCCACCACGGGTCATGCCTCTCAGTTAAACCACCACAAGACACTGCATTAACCTGAGGCAGCTTCACCTTAACTCAATGGACTGCTACAGGAAACAGGTTAGAAGCAGCGACAGACGGCGAGATACTTCGTGTTAATTAAACTTGAGAAACTGTATCAAATTGTAGGTTCGAATCCACAGAAGTTCATAAGTTGAATATTAACCTGTAAATGGATATATAATGACTTCTCTAACTAATTACCGTAAGTTAATGCATAAGAATTACGTGTAGATATGGGGTTAATAGGGCATTGAGACTCGACTTGAAATAGATACATTGACTGAACTTAGGAGATAGAAATTACGCCATGAATCTTTTGTGAATCTCGGCTCCGGATTCAAAGAGTTGATTCCTCAGGGTATTGATTCGGGTATACACAACAAAGCCACAAAAACACATTAAGTATAAATTTAGATATATTATGAGTACATCACTTTTATGACCCCCTGTAGTGACTGACACACACCCAAAATGTTTTAACTTAGCTGCAACGAGGGACCATATGAAGATTAGCACCCCAGGTTATTTCTCTTTAAGATGAACCTCCCTAAAGCTAACCTAACCTAAGCTAATCTAACCAAACCTAAAGTTAACCTAATCTAAATGAACCTACGCCCCCTCAGGTAGCATTAGGGTGTTAAATAATTCAGAGAAGTAAGATGAGAGGGGGGGGGGTTAATCTTCACGTGATCCATGAAGAGGAATGTACCCAGTATTCAACTGCGTGTTGAGCTCTTCTCCTCGTCTTCCTCTTCCTTCTCTACCTCAGCTACATTCCCGCCGCACCCCACCCCCACTTTAACAAGCTAAGGCTCTCTTGGAATCAACCCATCTCCAACCTTGCCAAAAAATGCCTCTAAGAAAAGTTTGAAGTTCTTTTCAGTATGCCTCTCTATCTTCTTGTCGTTATTTCTATCTCCTGGCGACTTATTCAATATTCCTTTCTTATCTCGTAATCTTTTTTTTCTTCAATATTACTTTATATATCGTGTTCTGTTATTTATTCTTTCTTTATATGCACCTCGTCTCACTCCTCTCCTCCCTCCGTCTCCCTCCCTTCCTTATCTCACAGGGACTACAACTACTACACTCACCCCCTCCCTCCCTTCCTTATCTCACAGGGACTACAACTACTACACTCACCCCCTACCCCCCTTCCTTATCTCACAGGGACCACAACTACTACACTCATTTCTGGGAGAATTAAGTCAATCCCCTTCAACTCACTTCGATAATATCCACTCTTACTTGTGTATCTCATCAGTGATTTAATTCTCACTTTCTCCCTCCTTCACTTCCTTCCTTCCATGTCCATTATTTATTATCCTGATTTGCATTAATCTAACTTTCAGATTGGTAAAGGCGTCCGCTGAATTTTTTGTGAGAGTGGTGGATTGTAGTCGCCAACCCTCAGATTTGTAGTTCACGTCAGTCAAGCACCCTCCTCCTACTACTTAACACTGTACGTCATAATAGTGGAACTCTCTACCTGGATACGTATTGCCATCTATATTATCAACAGTAGAATAGCTCTTCTGATGTGGGTTATATAATGTAAACATGTGCCGTTGAGGGTATGGTGTGGGTGGAGGGTACTGGGTGGGTGTAGGGAGACGTCACGTGGTCACATACCTAGAGGTGTCGTGAGGTGAGGTGAAGTCAGATCAGGTCAAGTGGCAGTGGCCAGGAGCACCTTGGCCTCACCTATCTTCCCCAGGACCACCCGACCACTTATTATAATGAGACTACACCACTGTCATGAGCCTTCCTCATTGCAACATTATACGAATTGACAAAAAAGAGAAGAAGAAGAATCCAAATAAGTTAGGAAGACAAAACAAAGAAGTAAAATTCACCCCCCCAAACATTACACAACAGCTGAGATTAACTGGGTCTTCCCTGGGAGTAAATAGCAACAGTCCTTAGCATTAGAGACCCCCCTTCCTTCCCTCACTTACCCCTCACCCCTTCTGTTTCCCCCCCTCCTCCCTCCCTCCCTCACCCCTCCTCGTCCCCCCTCACCTCTCCTCTATCACCAGCCTTAACCAAGCGAACCACAAACCTCACAGTACACACTTTTAACTCTCACCGACTTGGAAGAACAACAAGACGTAGTGCCCTGTGGTCACCCTCGCTTGGTCCCGCCTGTCACAACATGCAACATACACCAACAGGAGGCAGCCAAAGGTCGCGCCCCCTTGTAAGATCTTCCTCAACTTTGAACTTCTCCTGCTGGTGCTGCGCCTCCTGCTGTTGATCCCCTGACCAGCTGTGAGGAAGGGTGTGGTTTTTTTTGTATGAAGAGGGAGAAGAGGAGGGAGGGAGGGAGGGAAGGAAAAAAGGGAAAGGAAACAAGTGAAGATTGAAATAGTGGGGGGTAGAGGAAAGCGATGATTTAGGGAAAAGGGAAGGGAAGTTATGAGAAAGTGAGAAGAAGGGAAGGAAGGGGGAGGATATGAGATATTGAGGGGAGGAGGAAGAAGGAAAGGGATGGAATGTAAGGAAACAGTAAGTGACAAGAGGAGGGGAGAGGAAATAGAAGGGAAGAAACATAAGTGGGGAAGAGGAGGAAAAGAAGGAGGAAGAGGTCGAGGAGGAGGAGAGGAGGAGGAAGAGGGTGCAGAGTGACATCGGGTGAGGTCTGGGAGGTGACATGTGTTTGTGTTCTTCCCAGGGGTGCTTAATGTCACAGTGAGACAGTGATTGTTACTCAAGTATCTCTCTCTGTCTCTCACTCACTCTCTTAGTATTCCTTCTTCTCTCCGTCTCTCTCTTAGTATGCCTTCCTCTCTCTGTCTCTCTCTTAGTATTCCTTCTTCTCTCCGTCTCTCTCTTAGTATGCCTTCCTCTCTCCGTCTCTCTCTTAGTATGCCTTCTTCTCTCCGTCTCTCAGTATGCCTTCCTCTCTCCGTCTCTCTTTTAGTATGCCTTCCTCGCTCCATGTCTATTTTAGTATGCCTTCCTTCCTCTCTCCGTCTCTATTTTAGTATGCCTCTCTCTCTCTCCATTCCTTAGACCTCCACTGAACTAACACACACACACATAAACCCCATAAGGTGTTTGTTTACAAGTACTGGGTGAAGCGGCGATCCTCCCATTGTTTACATCGGGACCCTCGGACACAGTTGCCAAGTAGGCGTTATTGTGTTCACCTCGTCCTTAGACCATTGGCTTTCCTCTCTTGCTTCAATTAGCTTTGTTTTAGTGTTACCAATCTGCTAGAATATAACAGTTACTTTAAGCATGTGTATAATATTTTGTTTGTCTCTTATATCTTTGGAAATTGGTACATAGATAGTTTGTCGTATTGTGGATGGATAAGAATTCTCAATGAAGAAGTTTGTAAGGGATGTGAAAGGGGGATGTTTTTTCAGTCAAGGATTTCATTAGCCATTAGTGATTGGAATGATAGAATGACTGTGTGAATTGCCAAGAGGAGTGTTCAGTGTGCAGGAGGGAGCTGAGTTACGTAACGGTAGGAAGGAATGCTTGAAGGATATTCCGGATATTTCTTTCCCCCTTCCACGGTGATGGATGTTTAGGGATAGTGTATTGGATAGAGAAAGATGGATGGAATATATAACAGTTGGATAGCGTGTAAAACCTTCTGTACAGTCCATCCATCGTGACCAGAGCCATAATTCTCAAAGTTTCGAAGGCAAATCTGTCTCTCGCAAAAGCAGGAACACAGACGCGAAAATGGCGTCCAACATACTCCTTGACTCTATCGTAAACAGAAAGCCAGTTAGAGCCGTTCTTGCATCTCCAGTTAAGGGACCACTTAACGCAATAATATACGAGAGTCTTGGTCGTGGGAGGCAGCAGGAGAGGCAGCAGAAGAAGTAGGAATAAGAGGTACTGTTGTTCCTCTCCGCCCATGACTCACATAGCTGGCGTTGGTGGAGCGTCACGGAGATTAGTGGTGACAGTGGCAGCAGGTGTTGTGGTCATTACTACCTCACACCTGCTAGACCTCCGCTGGCCTCTTACCCTCCATCACAACCACCAACCTCATCACACCCCCTCTCCTTCCTTCCTCCCACTCCCACCTCCCACACTGCTTCTCAATTTCATCCCTCACCTCCACGTCACTCCTTTTCCACACCCACGCTCACAACTTCTGTCCCTTCCTTTCCCTTACCACCAACACCTTTCCTCACCCTCCCCTTCCCTTCAAACTTCTCTCCATCACACCATCTCACCCCTCCCACTCTCTCGCCTTCCCTCCCCTCACCCTTTCCCTTTGCTCCCTGGCTCCTAGACATTGTATCAAAACGTCCTCCCCTTCGTCTCCCTCTCTCTCTCTCTCTCTCTCTCCTTTCCTCTCCCCTCACTGTGCACTGTCCTCTATCCCTCCCCTCACCCCTCACTCACTCTCTCACAATGGCGGCTGCTTAATTCCCTACTCCCCTCCCTGCAGTGATGATAAACATTATGCACCTACAATAGTGGTTACTTAGCCCCTACTACCCTCCCGTCCATCCCCTTCTCCCTCCCTCCGTTTCCCCTCCTCAGTCCCCTCATATTCCTCCCCCTAAACCCCACCTACATTATTGATTGTTTATCCTCTCTACTACCATTTTCATCCATGTATCGTGAATGACTTTTACCATCCCCACGAACAGCACATTTCCATCAACTTTTATCACACCCACGTACATTTCCATCAATTTCTACCATACCCACGTACATTTCCATCAATTTCTACCATACCCACGTACATTTCCATCAATTTCTTCCATACCCACGTACATTCATGCACCATTTCAACTGTTTCCCGTGTATCCTAGCTGTTTCTTCAACCCTAAAGTACATAATTTACTCAGTATAATGTAAGGTCCTGTTGTGTAAATATCGCATAATCAAGTAAGAAAGAAATTGTCATAGTGATATAGTACAGGCGCTCCTATATGTACCCAGGCGAATAAACTCTACCTGGGTCTTTAGTATCAATAATAGAAAGTACCTTGATGTGATTAGTCGCCACTAGGTAAGGGAGGGAACACCAGGTGACAAACTCATCATAACAGTTAGAGTGTTAGATTAAGGAGTGAAAACTTATTCTCTTGTATATAAGGAATGTCAGAAAATGTTATTATTATTATTATTATTATTATTGTTATTATTATTATTAATGACCGTTGATAACCGTTATTAACCGTTATTACCGTTGTTTGACCACCTCTGGCTAGTGGTGGTTGGAGTTGGTGATGATGGTTGCAGCTGGTGGTGGTTGGAGGAAGTAGTGGTTAGAGGTGGTGGTAGCAGCTAGTGATGGTTATAGTTGTTGTGGTCATAGTGGTAGATGATGGTAGTAGCTGGTGGTGGTTGGAGGAAGTAGTGGTTAGAGGTGGTGGTAGCAGCTAGTGATGGTTATAGTTGTTGTGGTCATAGTGGTAGATGATGGTAGTAGCTGGTGGTGGTTGGAGGAAGTAGTGGTTAGAGGTGGTAGTAGCAGCTAGTGATGGTTATAGTTGTTGTGGTCATAGTGGTAGATGATGGTAGTAGCTGGTGGTGGTTGGAGGAAGTAGTGGTTAGAGGTGGTAGTAGCAGCTAGTGATGGTTATAGTTGTTGTGGTCATAGTGGTAGATGATGGTAGTAGCTCCTGTCATCCCGACCTCCAGTCCCATATCTGTTTACACGTAGCGTTAATTATATCACACTCGTAATTAAGTATCATTATGTTAATTAGGCTCATTCCTGCTGTATTTATGTTTGCCTGTTCACATACACCCTATTTATAACGTCAGTAAATTCATGCCTACTGTTATGTATCTATCGCAGTAATTGACTTTAATCAAATTAACTGATATTCAGATATTAACGTTAATTTCAACATCAATCCCTAGTAATTACGGGATGATAATAACTCATAGTGTACTCCCGTGTGCGTATTGATAAATGAATTGACGTCCGTGTGCGTTTTATTAGGTTTTTAGTGTGCGTATATGTGAATGTACACGTTGGGATATATGGGTCGAGTTTATTCCATGTGTGTTTGTTATCCCTGTGTGTGTGTGTGTGTGTGTGTGTGTGTGTGTGTGTAGCCCATCGGAACCAATGAGAGGATGAGAGAAAACGGAGACGCACTGATAGGTGAAGGGGAGACTGTACCAATACTGTTATTTACACCAATTTTTTACATATTTACTTGTTTACTGTTATAGAAAGTTGTGTACATCAGTTACATAAATATTATGTGTCTCATGAACTTTTTTCTTTTTCTTTACAGTGTGGTCATGGGCGTGTGTGTGGGTGTGGGCGGCGGTGTTTGCCCTCCTCTTCTCTAAGGCTTGTGGGCGTGGCGGTATTAAAGGTAAGATTATATTTCGTGTTTTCATTCTGTAGTAGTAGTAGTATAATTTCACTTCACTTTAATTTAACCTCCTAATAACAAAACCGATTACAAGTACAACCTTATTAACAAGAGCAACAAAAACACCAGCAAAAATACAGGATAAAAGTCTTAAATAACAAAAAACAATAACACAATATATTATAGAAATAACAACAACAACAACAACAGTGTGATTAAGAACATCACAATCGAAACAACGACAACAAAGACACAAATAGAACAACAAAGAAACAAACAAACAAAGACAAAACAAAACACCAAGAGGTTTAGAATTTTAATACCGACAAATAACTAACAATTAAACCAACCAGGAACTAAAAATCAACACAACAATTACAGGTTCGATGACAACAATTAACTCCAAACAATTATAACAAGAACAAATGTTTTCACTCCTCAGATCTAACGTGATTGTTTTTGTTTTGTAAATATTGGTACTTCACTACTAGAAACAACTATGCTATTACTTCTGCTAGCTCTTCTACTACTACTACTACTACTACTACTACTACTACTACTACTACTACTACTGACTATCACCACCTACGGTTCTCCCTCACTAGAGTCAGAGTGAAGGAATTATATGCAAATTCGGATCATCATTTGTAATTATCTTTTGCTGCCCTTAACTGATTTACATATTGACGCTTGTGTGTGTGTGTGTGTGTGTGTGTGTGAGAGAGAGAGAGAGAGAGAGAGAGAGAGAGAGAGAGAGAGAGAGAGATCTGTCTGTCTGTCTGTCTATCTCTCTCGCCTACCATCACCACCACAACTACCACCACAACCACCTCCACTACTACAACCATCACAACCACAACCCCTCACTCCCTTGATCCATGGGACATAAAAAACTCCAGTAATTTATACACTTATGTTCGTAACGTTGACGCCAGCCAGAGAGTGAGTGTAGACACGTGAACTTAATCTCCACCTCACCTCATAAATACCTCTTCCTACCCCCATAAACTGTCTTTCCCCATAAAGTATAGCCTCTTCCCCCGTAAATTTCCCCATAAAATTCAATCTTCCTAAAACGAGATCCTTTCCTTCTTCCCTTTGCCCCATTCACCCCCATGTAGTCTAGTCTGTCTTAGCTGTAGTATTAATCTTTCACCTCGTCTTACCCATGATCTTAGTCTCTTCCCCATTAATGCTAAATGCTCTCTCTCTCCACAATGTCTCCTTTTCTCCCCATATTTTCTCTTAACTCGTATATTAATGGGGGATTGTCTTCTCCCTATAAATTCTTCTGCCCCTGTTTCGACTCATCCATAAATATTTCATCTTCCCATTAATTTATTTCAAGTAGCTACTCAACTCCCTATTATCTCCCCATATAAGTCGTCTCACTCAGAAGCTTCTCCCCATGAAGTTTTATCACCCATTAATCTTCTCATCTCCCCATTCTCCCCATAAAATCTTTTCCCCACCAATCTATATCACCTAGAAGCTTCTCACCTCCCTATAATGTCTCCTCCCCACAGTTATCTCCCCCATAGAGACTTCTCCCCCTAAGGTCTCCTCCCCATTAAGTCTTCTCCCCCATAAGCCACTCACACACCTGTCAGTCCCACTAATTGCTGGTCATTACTACTGTCGCATCGTCTGGCTTAAGCCCACTAATTCTGAGAAAATTCCTTTGACATTTTAAGATTGTCATTAGGCATCATCTGGAGAGAGAGAGAGAGAGAGAGAGAGAGAGAGAGAGAGAGAGAGAGAGAGAGAGAGAGAGAGAGAGAGAGAGAGAGAGAGAGAGATCACAACAGACTCGGGTAGTATCGGGTTCATTCAAACTCTCAGAAGTTTAGAACGATAATGCTTATTTTTCTCCTCTAAATTGGGGTTAAGAGAACGTGTCATGTTACTTTACAGACTCAATGCAATTTGGAAGCTCTATTTTCCCACTGATATTTTTCTCTCTCGGTGTAAGTGATCCAATTAGGTACGTTTTCATAGTTAAGTGGTAAGTCTAACTAACGAAACTTTACGAATCTATCTTTGAGTAAACCAAGTAAGTGAATTCTCTACATCTCTACATGTGATCCCTTACAAAATACCGGAAATCCTGATGTCAACAAGGCATCACCCACCCCCTCTCCTTCCCACCCTCCCCCACAACACCCCAAAAAGATCCGAGGAAGAGATGTCTCGACCGGGATTCGAAGCTTCGAACCGGAGATTGAAACAGAGATGGGATTCTCGAAGCCTTTGTCAGGGGGATCAGCATTTCATCTCCTGTGATTCCTGATCGGTAAAAAAACACACATAGATCCATTTTATCCTTCATTTTTAACCCTGGTAATCGACGTAGAAGGAATGAGAGAAAAGAAAGAAGAATTAAAAGTGTTATTCGCAGTCTTAACGAGATTTGGGATTCGATTGTGAGAATTGTGAGGAAACTGAACACGACTGGAGAAGCGAGGTCCTACTTAGAACGAGATAAAGGAGAAGAAATTGGTAGAGTGAATGTGAAGACGAGAGAAAGAAGAGGAAGGAGAAGAATGCAAAAAACGAAGATGATGAACAAGAAATGAAACAAGAAAGATTAAGGTGGTGAAAAGAAGAAGAAGAAGAGAATAAATATAAAAAACAAGTAAAAATATAAAGACAAACATAAGTGATCTAAACTTCTTCAAAATTTAAAATAATAAAACAGAAAAAAAAACAATAAAAATCACCATTGTAACATATCTGGCACCGCGTTACTGCCATATCATTTTTTCTGCAAAATTTCGACTATTTGAATTGCTAATTAAGCAAATCGTGAGTGAATTAAGCAAGATTTTCCGGAATTTCATTAGGTCCGCTAATTCTCAAGATTTTGAATGAGAATTTGTTCAGTATTTACGGAGGGAGGTCAACGAGGGGAGGAATTCTGTGCTGTAAGATTTTTAACCACTGTGCCAAATATCTTTTAAAAAATTCCCTATATATAATTCTTAGTATTTTTTCATGTGTTTTTGTAATATAATTCATCTGTTATATAATTATGATTTATTCTGTTATTCTATCTATTTATGAGCATTTTTCCATATATAAAAACAATATATATATTAAATCTCTTATATTCTAACCTTATATAACTTTTTCTTACATTATTATCATTTTTTTACAAGAATTTATTCATATATTTACCCTCATTACTTTTTTACGTAAATATATAGAAATTATATAAACATTTAAACATTATTTAGCATTATGTTATAGTTGGGTCGGTGTTGTTGTCTTTGTAAAAGAAATTGTGCATAATTTTTCCCTCATTACTTGTGTGTGTGTGTGTGTGTGTGTGTGTGTGTGTGTGTGTGTGTGTGTGTGTGTGTGTGTTGGCTGGATAAACACGACTCCAATATCCTCCTCTTTAATGAACATTTTTACATTCAATGATAAAATTTTACTCTGGCCTTTTTCCGAGTTCTTTGTACAGTCTGTCTGTATGTTTGTTTACCTGTATGTGTAGTTGTCTGTCTGTCTGTATGTCTGTTTGTCTTTTTACAGGGTATTTTCTTTATTACTACACACACACACACTCTCTCTCTCTCTCTCTCTCTCTCTCTCACACACACACACACACACACACACACAATAAATACATGAAAGGGCACCGTTTAATATCCAATTGCATATAAAATATTTAACACCTTTGAAAACGAATTTAAATGAAAAATAGTTTATTGTTTTGTGGATCTGTTTTTATTTAAGTAAAAATAAATAGAAAAGAGCCATTTATTAGGTGAATATTTAAAACTTATATTTTATTGGTAATATTTGAAATAGTTTTAATTAGTTAGGTGTCTGAAGGAAGGAATGAAAGAAGTATTGAAAGAAGGAATGAAAGAAGTATTAAAATAAGGACTGAAAGAAATATTGAAAATAGGAATGAGAGAAGGAATGATTGAAATAATGAAAGAAGAAAAGAAAGTAACGAAATAATGAATGAAAAATTAATGAATTAAGTAATAAAAGAAGCAATTAAAGAAGGAATTAATAGAAATAGTACGAAAAATTGGTTTGAATATAAGAGAGAATAAGAGAGACTGTTTGAAGCGGAAGAGAAGAATACATATAATAACGAAGAAGATGGAACAAGGAAGGAAATGAAAAGAGGAAGAAAAGTGGAGGGAATAATCTGTGGAAGGAGAGAACTTAAAATGTAGGGAGGATTTGGTGAGAGGGGAAAAAAGGGGGATTAAGGGAAGAAGAGAATGAAAGGGGAGAGGGAGAAATAGAGTGATACATACATACGTACATACATCGGCACATAGGTATATATACAAATAAACATGTAAACAATGAGAGAGAGAGAGAGAGAGAGAGAGAGAGAGAGAGAGAGAGAGAGAGAGAGAGAGAGAGAGAGAGAGAGAGAGAGAGAGAGAGAGAGAGAGAGAGAGAGACCCCTCAGCCGTGTTTGCCCCGTGTAACCAACTAAACACATTGCTCTCCCAATCTAATTTTAGTTCCAATCCCAAAGACTGTCGTTTATAGCGGGGCAGATTTGGGAGCCTAATCCCTCACCAATGCTGGCGGACTTCCTCCCTCCCAAACACGCTCCCAAAACAAGAGGAAGGAAGGTGGAAGAGGAAAGGGAAGGGGAAGAGGAGGAAGAAGGAGTGGGAGGAGGGAAGCAGGGAGGAGGAAGATAGGAGGGAGGAAAAGAGGGAAGGAGGAGGAGGGGGAGGGGGCAAGAGGGGAGGAGAGGGGAGAAGAGGTGAAGGATTGGGGAGAGGATGGGGAAGAGGAAAGAGGGGAGGAGAGGGATGAGAGAGAAGGAGGGGAGAAGAGGGAAGAGAGAGGATTAGGCAGAAACAAGGGGAAACAGACAGAGACAGGGAGGGAGTGAGGGAGGGAGGAAGGAAAATGTTAGGAAATAGAGAGAGAACGGAAAGATAACAAGATGATGCTCGCAGTTGAGATGAGCTAGAGATGTAGTCATGGATTCCAGTTGGTGAAGGAGGCATCGTGTGTGTGTGTGTGTGTGTGTGTGTGTGTGTGTGTGTGTGTGTGTGTATGACAGTCAATGATGAAGGTGGATCAGAGGAAATAGGATAACATATGGCAGTAGGAAGGGAGATGAGAAAGCAGGAAGAGAGAGAGAAATGATACTAGCGAGAGATGAGATGTCTCGGAAATGAAGTTTGTAGATGATTGAAATAATGAATAGGAAATGTTAAAGAACGATAAAAAGAAAAAGGGTCTATTTATAATTGATGATGATAGAGGTGTAAAGGGTATAAGAGGATGATAACAAAAGAGGGAGAAATAGATAAATAAGAGAGAAAAGGGAAGGAAAGGAGGAAAAAGGATATTAACAAGAGATGTAATTAGGCGTACTGAAGAGACTCTAAGGTGATGATGATGATGATGATAATGATGACGTAGAAGATAATATAAACATAAAGGGGTGGGGCAGATAAGAGGGAAAACAGAAAAGAAAGGAATGAGGATAAACAAGGAAGAAAAAGAAGAACAACAATATTGAAACAAGATGAACAGGAGATGAACCAAATTAAAGACGAATATCTATGGTAACGATGATGATAATGGTGTTCTAGAAGACTGACAATCCAACAAAAATAAGAAGACATAGAGATAATTAAAAAAAAAAGGGAATTAGAAAAAAAAGTAATAAAAGATGACCCGAAGACAAATTATTATAGGAAACTGGAAGTGAATCTACAATACTTTTTTTATATATGTATGTTGGGGGAAGATGACGGTGGTTGAAGAGGATTAAGAAACAGAGGGAAAACACCGAGGGGAAACACAGAGGGGAAACACAGAGGGGAGAGAGAGAGAGAGAGAAAGAGGAGGAAGCTTAAGGCAGATAAGTGACCAGGTTATGAATAAGGTGGATGGTAGGAGAGAATAGAGAGAGAATCCAAGTGAGAGATATTTGCTTAGAGGTGTTGATGAAGACACTAAGAGAGAGAGAGAGAGAGAGAGAGCGAGAGAGAGAGAGAGAGAGAGAGAGAGAGAGAGAGAGAGAGAGAGAGGTTACTCAAGGGAGGTAAATAACTAGGGTACGAATCTGATGCTGAGAGCTAGAGTATTCTTGAGAGTACCTGAAGAAAAAAACCAGTGAGAAATATTTACTCCCAGGTGTGGATAAAGGTATTGAAGGTGTAGACGAAAGGGGAAACAGAGAAGGAAGAGGGAAAAGGGGAAGAGGTAAAGACGAAAGGGTGCTTAAGAGAGATGAGTAACTATGGTATGAATCTGGTGAATACAGGAAGATAAAGTATTCAAAAAGACTATCAATGAAAAGAGATGTTTACTCAGATATGATGATGATGGACATGTAAAAAAGGAAGAACAAACAGATGGAGAAAGACAGAGAGACGAAAGGATGCTTGAAGGGGAAAAAAAAAGGGGTATCTAAGGTGTGAATTTCTTAGATGTTGGAAGGTCGAGTATTCACGAGGCACTATGGAAAGATATGTTATACTCAGAGGCGGTGATGAAGATACTGAAGATGTAGACGAGAGAGAGAGAGAGAGAGGGAGATAAGGATGCTAGAGAAGGAAGATAAGTGACTGGGAGATGAGTGAATGAATGGTGGAGAGATGGAGGGTCATCTAACAGAGGCGAGGAGGTGGAGGAGTGTGTCTACTCGTGATGGGGGGCATGAAGGGGCAGGGGGGTGGTGTCCAGGGATCAAGAGCTGGAGGTGATGTTTATATCTGTATGCGTATGTGGCGGCTATGTAGGAGGAGGGGGGGGGTCGGTGGTTATGTGTGAGAGAGAGAGAGAGAGAGAGAGAGAGAGAGAGAGAGAGAGAGAGAGAGAGAGAGAGAGAGAGAGAGAACATTCCATTTGCTAAGATACATCAATCCTATTTAGACACGTATTACGCTATATATACGGTTGACATTCTATACTTCCATACGTTAGCCAAGACAATAAAACGAGGCTGTATCTGACTTAATAGAAAATAACACTTTAACTATTAACGATGTAGTTGGAAGAGCACACAACCTTATTTTTTTATACAGTACATAAAAGAAGAGTAAAACCATAGCTACGGTCACCACACGGAATACGGCCAATATACGCCGCGTTCACTGACGTTTAATGGCGTATAAAAAAAAGTACTCGACACCAACAGCACGAGCCTAAGTATCAACAAAAGTCGACAACAATATCTCAGGTAATATATAACAAATGCGACAATAGCTGCTCATATGGATATAAAAGATATAAAAAAAAAGTGTTAACAATAGTTCAGGTTAAACATAAGGTACACAATAGCAAACTATGTATTAAAAAAAAGAGGACACAGCAGACTAGGTATACACAAAATGACAACAGCACGAGCCCAGGTATATGTGTGAAGAAGAAAACTGAGGGGGCAGCGTGGCACCCTAGTCCCTGTAATGACGCCACAGATGTTTGGTTTAGGCTGACGGGGACCTCACGCCTTGGTCTGTGTACACTCCCGCGGCCCTCACCACTTTGTATCAACACCTTTTATACTCCTCCTCGCCTCCCCAGACAGTCATTAGCCTCGTACACGACACGAGGAAGAAATTTTCTGAATGGGAGGAGGAGAGGGATGATCTCTTGGTGTTGATCGTACGCCAGGCACGCCATCTACCAAAACAAAGGAAAATATGTTGTACGGCATGGTAGCTATATATTTTTTTTTTTTTTAGTGTTTGGGGCAAGACGAAGATTTTCAACGAGAAATTCCTGTACAGTCTTATTGTTTTGTTAATATTTTCAACACCTTAGTTTACACGTTGAAGAAGAGAAGAGGAATTTCCTTCACTTTTTTTAACACCCATAAAATATCCCCTGCTATGTTAAGAGAGAGAGAGAGAGAGAGAGAGAGAGAGAGAGAGAGAGAGGAATTCTGAATACACAAAATTCTTGAGTTATTACCCCCATAGGAATGAACCAGCAATGTCTACCTGAGAGTAGTAAAAGTAAAAAATTTCCTAAAGACACCAGAAAAAACTAACGTAACCTAATCTGACTTAAGTTATGTAATAAGATTTTAGTTTAAGTTAGGTTAAATTAAGTGTAGTTAGGTAGGTTGAGTTAACTAGTATTATAATGATGATTTAATTAATAATAGGAACGATGATGATGATGATGATGATGATGATGATGATGATGATGATAACGATAACTATCACTAGTTCTCATAATCAATTTTTTCCCTATTTTCCTCTCCCCTCATTCATCAAGATTACTGCTGTCTCCCCTCTTCCTCCTCTCCCACCTCTCCCTTCTCTTTCCCCCTCCCTACCCCTCATCCCAGAGATACAAATCCCCTCTCAAGATCTCCTCCGTTGGCGTCTAATCCCCTTCTCCCCTCCGCACATGAATCCTAAATCCACTGATGCAGGTGAGGGCGTTCCTATTGTAGATTAATCCCCTTAAACAAACAAAGTAATATCACATCTTCTTGAGGAATCCTTCTTTGTAATCCCACGTCGTCTTCGGGCTTACGGTAATCCCCCCCTCTCTCCTATACCTCTTTGTAATCCTTATGGGTCGTCTTGAGGTTTTCAGTAATCCCCCTCTTTTTACCCTCCCATGCAGTCAGTTCTCTTCCCGTTTTCTTCACCGTTTTGTAAATCTCCTTTAAATCCCACTGTTCTAGCTTGGGGGTAATCTCCTTTAATCAGTTGGATTTATAAGTTAGCTAATACCTCCTTCAGTATTAAGTAATCCCCGTTATTGTTCTCTTAATGTCTTTCAGTAATCCCACCCCATCTGCATATAATCTTCGCCATCAATTAGTAATCCCCCTCAGTAGATTAATCCACCCTACAGGTATAGACAAAATCTCCCTCAGAAGCTAGAGTCTTGCCTAAACCTTCAGTAACGTTTCCTCAGCAGAGAATAATCTCCTCTCAGCAGACAGCAATTCCTTTTCAGCAGACATTATTACTCTCAAACCCATACAGTAATCCATTCTATGGACATTAATCCTCCTCCAGCAGACATTACTACCCTCAAACCCACAGAGTAATCCCTTCTACAGACATTAATCCTCTTTTAGCAGACATTATTACCCTCAAACTCACACAGTAATCCCTTCTATAGACATTACTCCTCCTCCAGCAAGCTATAAAGCCCCTCCAGTAATCCAGTGTCTCCGTTGTCTTGCAGGAGAGCCTCGGGTGACGGGACAGTGGCAGACGAGGAAGGTGGTGAGGGAGGGAGACTTCGTGAAGCTACTGTGTCCCATAACAGCCAACCCAGAACCTTTATATGATTGGTTCAAGGTGAGAGATACTCCAGGGTCTTGTGTGTGTCTCTTAGGTCAGCCCTAGGGTCTTGTGTGTGTCTCTTAGGTCAGCCCCAGGGTCTTGTGTGTGTGTCTCTTAGGTCAGCCCCAGGGTCTTGTGTGTGTCTCTTAGGTCAGCCCCAGGGTCTTGTGTGTGTCTCTTAGGTCAGCCCCAGGGTCTTGTGTGTGTCTCTTAGGTTAGCCCCAGGTTCTTGTGTGTGTCTCTTAGGTTAGCCCCAGGTTCTTGTGTGTGTATCATAGATTTTTTAGATTAGATTGCCCCCGAGAGGGCCAGTTTATTGGACACCCCCTTACATCCTGTGCAAGGTGAAGCGCAGAAGCGTTTACAGCGCCCATCTGGGAAGCATGAGGAGTTCATGCTTGCCTTTATGACTCATGCATTAAGGGCGTAAAAGCCTGAAGGGTCATGGGTTTTGTCATCAAGTTACATAAAGTGACAGAATGATGATTGTGTGGGGGAGAAAATTCTCGATACAATTTATCTGTTTATGGCAAAGCGTGGCAGGTCCCTAATAATGTCAAGTGCCAGGCCATAGGCATTGACAATATTGAAGGACATACCTTTTAGTGTGACTTTGATGGCGTGTACGTCGGTAGTGTCGGCTTCAAGGGGGACGTCCTTCTTGGCGTAGATCTGTAGTCCACTTGCATGTCCGCATGGTGGTCAATTGATGTGGAGAATTGGAGTGGATGGGCCCCAGGTGCCGGCATGCCGGTGGGGGACGGGGAGCCGGGGGTGGTGTCCTCGGGTCCATGAGCGCGCGGTGGGTGACCCAAAAACAAAACAAGACAAAACAAAACAAAACAAAAAAGTCCCTATCATTCCCAAAAATAAACAGATCACACTTGGGCGAGGGCGCACAACCGTCCGTCACTGCCTGTCGGCCAATAAGCCTCTTGCCCAAGAGAAAAATTAGAGCGTTTGTCTCCATCTAACAATGTGTGTCATAGGTTAGCCCCAGGGTCTTGTGTGTCTCATAGGTTAGCCCCAGGGTCTTGTGTGTCTCATAGGTTAGCCCCAGGGTCTTGTGTGTCTCATAGGCTAGCCCCAGGGTCTTGTGTGTCTCATAGGTTAGCCCCAGGGTCTTGTGTGTGTCATAGGCCAGCCCCAGGGTCTAAGACACTTTCATATATTTGTAGCCTTCCTAAGAACTCTCCAGATTGACGCACATGCTCCAGGGACTTGTGGTACATATACCCTCCACACACACACACACACACACACACACACACACACACACACACACACCACCACATAGCTCTTCTTCACACTCACACACAAGGAGACGCTCACAGAACGCCACACCATCCATCACCAGCCTCTTGAAGGTTTACGCTGACGAAGCTACACCGGCAGGAGGAGTCAGTGACCTCCTTGTTAAGATGCTGATAAGTAAACGACCTGTCGATTAATTAATCAATTGACCGGACAGCTTGTTAGTACAGGGGATTCATTTTTATATACACACAAACGAGAAAGGATACGTATACACACACACACACACACACACACACACACACACACACACACACACACACACACGAGAAAAGATACGCACACACACGTACACACACATATACACACCATCACACTCACATTTTTTGTACAAAGTGACCTTGTGGTTTGACGTTGATAGTATAATACATAACTAGTCAATAATAACTAAGTAATTAGGTCATTAAGTGCGTAGTTAACTAAGTAAATATAACAATCCACTAAAAAAAATTAAAATCATACGAGATAAAAATCTGTTAAGGTGATTTTCTACTTAATATTTTATGGTTCTTTTGTTCTCTAAGTAAAAACACTAGTGAACTTCCCTAACAAGTCTGAGTTCTCTAATCAGACATCTCATCATTGAGGTTCTACTGAGAGAGTGGTTCTCGAAGTAAACAAGAGCCTTAATCCTCACAGACTCACTTAGAACCTTTAACTTTCCTCACTTATCTACGGTTCTTTAATTCCTTCCCTGGTTTTCTGTCCTACCGGTTCCATTAACTAACATCCCGGTTCATCTTATCATCCCGGTTCATGTTTTCCACCCGGTACAGGACGGGGAGGCGGTAAAGGCTACATGGAAGCGCTACAACACTAAGAAGAACGTGCTGAAGATCAAGCCAGCCTTCCAAGAGGATGCTGGCTATTTTACCTGTGTCGGCGTCAATGGCTTCGGCACTGTCAACTCATCAATGTCTCTCATAGTTTTAGGTATGTTTTTTTCTCTCTCTTTCTCTCTGTTTGACTGTCTCTTTGTCGCTCTGTATGTTTGTCTGTCTGTCTGTTTCTGTCTGTCTACCCTCCGTTTCCTTCTTACTCTGTCACACTATAACATAAAATAAAATAAATAAAATGAATGAAAATCCCCGTCAATGATTCAACTTTCCCACAACTCCCCTTCTCTTCCTCACTCCCTCTCCCTCTACTCTTACAGGAGAGGGAGAGCCTGAAGGAGAGCTGATGGAGCCACAGTTGACGCAGGTATGGCCAGAGAGTCCTTTACACCGTCGTCGGGGGGAACACCTGGTTCTTTCCTGTCAAGCTCGAGGACTCCCCACACCTATCGTCACCTGGTATAAGGTAAGTCATTCATCTGAACCAATGAAATGCTGGCTTTGAGTTACAGGAGCAGTGATTGGTTGTTACGATGAGCCAGGACCAAGCAGGGGACGTGGTGGTGGTTAAGGACCAATCAGTGTGGGTTATGATGGTGGATGACCAGTCAGAGGACGTTATGGTGACTAAGGACCACCCAGGGCGGGTTATGGTGGCTAAAGACCAATCAGAGAACGTCATGATGACTAAGGACCAATCAGTGTGGATTATGGCGGACTATAGACCAATCAAAGGTCGTCATTATATATTTCTTGATTTCATGACATCACTTATTGGCGAATTTCTCACTGTAATTTATTTGACATCTCAAAATAAATATTCTGACGTCACTTTTCTGGTAATATTTACAATCTCCTGACTTCCTTATTGAATTTATTGCTATTTACCCTGACATTGTTATTAATTCCATCCCTTTAACTTCACTTTTACACTCTGACATCACTTTTTGACATACTACTAATTGGCATCGCCATTTCCCCTGCCATCATTTATTAACACTGTAAAATTTCCCACAGTTTCCCCTGACATCACTAAAAGACCTCCTTCCCAAGTCTTCAATATCCCACAGTGTGTCCATGACTTCGTGCATTTCTCACCCCGTGTGTATGTTTGTTTACTCCCAGGATGGTCTGTCGCTGAGTCGGGAGGGGGAACAGCTAACCTTCGACGCCCTTCTGACCACAGACTCTGGTCACTACACCTGCAGGGCCAACTCTGCTCTGGGAGGCAAGACGGCCAACTTCACTCTGCAAGTTGGTGGTAAGTATCTGTGGCAGGCAGGTGGTGGGGGGGGAGGAGGAGGTTAGGGGGAGGAGGGAGGGAGGAGGGAGGGAGGAGAGGGGTGGATTGCGGAAGAAGGAAGGGAGGTAGGTAGAAGGATGAGTCATGGAAGGAGGAACGAGCTAGAAGAGGGAAGGAAGGAAGGGAGGATAAAGGGAGGTGAGAAGGGAAAGGTAGTGAATAAGAAAGGGAGGGGGGAAGCAAGGAAGGGAAGGAGGGAAAGAGAGGAATCAGAGAGGGGGGTAAAGAAGCAAAGAGGTGATATAGAGAGAAAAAAGAGAGAGAGAGAGGCGGTAGAAAGACAAGGGTGAATTAGAAGGGGAGAGGAACAGTGAAGAAGGAAAGGAGTGAATTAGGGAGTGGGGAAGAGAAAGAGATAAAAGGGATGGATTTGTGAGGGAAGGAAGGAGGTAGGAAGGAAGCACGGAAAGGGGAGAGAGAGAGAGAGAGAGAGAGAGTGTAAGACCAGAGTTTATCAGTGTCACCACAACACCGAGGGTCAGGCCCACACAGCGACTCATTTGTAAAGGAAATCGAAAGCAAAATCACTTTCCTCGCTCTTGACATATTTTATAGAGATGTGGCTGTCTTCAGGTGATGGTAGTGGTGGTAGTAGTAGTGGTGGTAGTAGTAGTGGTGGTAGTAGTAGTGGTGGTAGTAGTGGTGGTAGTAGTGATGGTAGTGGTAATATTGGTAGTAATGGTGTTATGTTGTTGTTGTTAAAGAGTGATAATTAAGTTCTATTCTAACCACTACACAAAGGTCATCCTCCACCTATTCACCAACACCTGTTTCTTGATCAATTTACCAATACATAACCACTTCATAATCCCTAAACCATTGAACCCTTTAACGAGAGAGAGAGAGAGAGAGAGAGAGAGGCCCTTAATAAAGACGTTCAAAGGTCCTAAATGAGCAGTGAAAAGGTAGAGAGAGAGAGAGAGAGAGAGAGAGAAAGGGGATTAATGAGGTGGAAAAGGGAGACGAAAGAGAGGTGACAGCTGTTCTGGATTGTGATTGGTGGAGAGATTATAGGGCTTTGTTTACTAAGGGTCCATATTACTCATTGTTTACTACGTCACTTCATTCATAAAAAAAACAAAAACATGCTGACGTCACGGGGTGTGGTAGGTTTATTTGATATTATTGTTTCTCTCTCTCTCTCTCTCTCTCTCTCTCTCTCTAAGGATTCCACAGAAGTATCTCCCATTATCTCGTAAGCATCTTGCCGAGATATCTCTCACTGTGGCTTAAGTATCCTCAATTTTTCTGAGGAGGAGGAGGGTAGGAGGAGTAGGAGGAGTAGGAGGGTAGGAGGGTAGGAGGAACAGGAGGGTAGGAGGAACAGGAGGGTAGGAGGAGAAGAAGGTTTAGGGGGAGGAGAAGGAGGGTAGGGGGAACAGGAGGTTTAGGAGGAGGAGATCGCCTCAATGCGCGTTTAATGAGGGAATGTGAGGAGAGACCCAGACACACACACAGATACCGACGTAATTATATTATTTATATATATTTTTATTTTATTTTAATGAAGTCATTTTTTGTTAAGACGTACTGAAAGATGGCGGAGGTCGGGGCCTTTGAGGGTGGGAGGGGTGGGAGGGAGGGTGGAGGGAGGAAGGGGGAGGGAGGAAGGGGAGGGAGGGAAGGGGGGAGGGAGGAAGGGAAGGAGGGAGGGAGGATGGAAGGGAGGCAGGGGAGGAAAAGAGGAGAGGGAGAAACGGTAGGAGGAAGAATGGGAAGGAAGTGAAGGAAAACTGAGAGGGAAGTGAGATGAAGATGAGAGGGAAGTGAGAGAGATAGAGATGAGTAATCGTGTGAGAAGTTAAAGAGAAGCTAGATGGAAGTGAGGAAAGAGAAGGAGTTAAAATAAAAGTGAGAGGGAGGTGAAGGAGAGAAAGGAGAGAGGGAGAGATTAGAAGTTGAGGGAGACGTGAGAGGAAATGAGGATTGAGAGGGAGGGAAGAGGGAAGTGAGAGATAAATGAGAGGGAAAGAGAGAGAGAGAGAGGGGCAGGGGTGATTAGTGGGAGAGGGCGAGAAGTCGTCAGATGCGGCGACCATTATGAATATGCAGATCTCTCTATGTGGATCACTGGTTGATGAGAGAGTAGGGCTTTGTGCATCCCCACTCACTTTCCCACTCTCCCCTCTCTCTCTCTCTATTCTCTATTCCTATTTTCCTCTCTATCTCTATTCTTTCTCTTTCTCTCTCCAATTCCAATCCTTCTCTCCCCCTTCTCTCTCCTCTCTTAATCTTCCTCCTCTCCCCAGCTGATCCCTTCCACCTTCTCCCCATCTTGAGACGTTGATATCTGGGAAGACGTATTCAGCAAAGTGTTTATTTGACGTCTTAAGGCAGAGAGGACGTCTGTTTTTGTTTGTCTGTTTGTTTGTATTTGTTTGTGTCTTTGCTTGTGTTTGTGTTTGATTATGTGTTTGTTTATGCCTGAATGTGTGTTTGTGTATGTGTTTGTTGGGGTTTGTGTAGGTGGATAGTGATAGTGTGGTCAGAGTCGCCCAGAGTACTTCCCCCATAGACCTCCTGAGAGAAACATCCCCATAAAATTCAACCCCCATACATCCTCCCATGCCAACCCAAATACTTCTCTCCCATACACCCCCATAATCTCAAACACCCTCCCCCATACACCCCCATAACACACAAACCAATATTAAACCAACTTTCATCTCTATATCAAAACAAAATTAATAATCTCTTAATAGAAACGTAATTGTTGAGTGTCCGCTATTGGGAGGGTTTCCGTTAATAGAATTCCCATTAACGGAGGCCTTACATGGTTATATTTGTTACTGAATTATTAAGTATCATTTATATTAATTCTACGATCTATTATGTGAATTTTATTTAAGTTAGATACTAGTGATACATATTTAAATTAGGTGTATAATTAAATATATCTTAATGTAGTTATTTGTATTAACAGAAATTATATAAAATTTATCTGTTTTCTGCTAGACTTATACTGGAAGAATATATATGTCAGAAGTTAATCCACATCAGAGTTAGCAATTTTCCGCTAAATTAACGACACACGGAGCGCTTTTCTGATAGATAGATTAATTTTACTAATTAATCCAAAATATAATTAAATTGGATTAGGTGTAAAGGCTCCATGATCTAGTTGGTAGCGCGCTGGCCTCCCAATTCATGAGACACGGATTCAGTCTTGTGTGAGGCAGGGTTTGGTATAGGGTTCAATGCCAGTGTTCTAGGCTAAGTTAAATTCTTCTCGGAGATGATTTTTAAAAGGTATGTGTTAGTTAAATTTTAGTTAAATGTAGGTTAAAATTACGTTATATTCATGTGTACTTAGAATGAAAGAAGATATAATCATTAATACTTAGAATGAAAATAAGTTCTGTTCACGTGTACTGAGAAACACTAAGAGGCTCCTGTTAACTTAATTCCCAGAGCGAAGTGAAGATCACGACTTGGAGATAAGTGAAGCTGTTAACACGACCGTGGTAGAGGGCGGTACTACCTCCCTTCAGTGCACCGTTCGTACCTCTCATCCACCCAGGGTACAGGTGAGTGTCTCTGTACCTGTATCTTCTCCCATCTACCTAGGATACAGGTGAGTCTTTGTACCCATATCTTCCGTTCATCCAGATTACAGGTAAGTCAACTGTACCGTCCATACCCACCCACTGGCTTACTGTACCTGTCCTATAGGCCCAGTCGTCAAGTACCAAGAGCTAGGCCTATACACTGTACTCCGCCCCTGTAGCTTTATTTACAGTATAAACTCGACCTTCCCAAAGACAACACCGCAGGTATTTCTTTAGGTTAGGTAAGAAAAACCCGTACGAGCTTGTGTTAGACCTTATCGTAAGTGTAAACATGATGGATATTGTTCGTTTAGGATTCTCAAATGTTCGTAAGTTATATATTTTTGTTTTTCTCGTAAGTAAGATTATTGTGTGTTAAAGGATCTTCTATAGTTATTTTAGGAAAGTTTCTGTGTAGTTGTAATTCATTATTAGTTGTTGAGCTTTGTGTTGTATTTTTAAGTTCAGGTTAGGTTCGGTTCGGTTCGGTTAGGTTAGGTTAGGGTGTTTAATCATCAGGTGATCCAGTCTTATAATAATGATGTTGAATCAAAGTGTTTTTCTACTTCATAATATTTCCCTCTTCACCATAACAGTCAATTTTCATCTCAGCTCCTAAATGAAGATAATTTTCTCCCCTCTGTAACGAAGTAAACATTATAGTGTGTGTGTGTGTGTGTGTGTGTGTGTGTGTGTGTGTGTGTGTGTGTGTGTGTGTGCACTTCTTATTCATCCTCACTTTAGCTCTCTCGTTCTGTCTCTGTCTCTTTTGCACTTTCTCTTGCTGTTTTTTTTCTCTCTGTCTTTGTTGTCTGTTACATTTTTTCCATCTCTCTCTCTCTCTCTCTCTCTGTACCTCAGTTCTTTAATCTCTTATTCTATATATATCTTTCTTCATATCTCCCATTATCTCACTCTCCTCCTTATTCTCTCTGTCTCTCTATCTACCTCAAGACTCTCACACCTGGACGTCGTCACCTCCAAGGAAAACAAAGACAAGAAAGTGAAAATGTGTGTGTGTGTGTGTGTGTGTGTGTGTGTGTGTGTGTGTGTGTGTGTGTGTGTGTGTGTGTGTGTGTGTGTGTGTGTGTGTTCTTGAATCTTGTTATCCTAACCTAACCTAACCTAATCGAACCTAACCTAACCTAATCGAACCTAACCTAACCTAATCTAACCTAACCTAATCTAACCTAACCTACCGTAAAATAACTACAGCCTGTACACTCATCTCTCCTGCAGTGGCTGAAGGAAATCACAGCTGACGAGGCTGGGGACGGAGGCGCCCAACTACCTAACTCAACGCAGAAGCTGGGAGGTAGATGGTTCAGGAAGGTGGAGGGCGTGGGACGTGTGGTGGCGCGCGGGGACAGTCACTACCTCTCTAAGCTGACCATCTCCCGCGCCACCCCACATGTAGCTGGCGTGTATGTGTGTCTGGCCGTCAACACCCTCGGCTTCTCCTTCAGAGAGGCCCACCTTACTGTCCTGCACCGTGAGGCTGGTAAGTACCGGGGAGGAAGAGGAGGAGGAGGAGGAAGCCTCTGATTATACTGGGAGGGAAAAGAGGACTGGTTAATAACTGAATGACCTGTGGTATGTACCGGGAGAGGAGAGGAGGGAGAGGAGAACTGGTTGAGGTATGTACTGGGAGAGGAGAGAGAGGAGAGGAGAGGAGGACTGGTTGTGGTATGTACTGGGAGAGGAGAGGAGGGAGAACTGGTGAGAGTACTGGAGGGAGGAGGAGAGAGGAGGAACTGGTGGTGAGGTATGTACTGGGAGAGAGAGGAGGGAGAGGGGAACTGGTTGAGGTATGTACTGGGAGAGGAGAGAGAGGAGGGGAGAGGAGGACTGGTTGAGGTATGTACTGGGAGAGAGAGGAGGGAGAGGAGAGGAGGGAGAGGAGAGGTACTGGTTGAGGTATGTACTGGGAGAGAGAGGAGGGGAGAGGAGAACTGGTAGTGGTATGTACTGTATTGAACCTGTAGGGCTTCGGTCTCTATTGACTTTCTACACCAATCAAAACTCTTGATATTTTTCCACTACATCACAGAGAGTTCATTGTACACAACTGTAGGATTTCATGATTTATCGAGTCAAAATAAATTCCATTGTGATGTTCTATTGTTTGTTTTGTTTCTTCTTTTGTTTTGTTTCTTCTTTTGTTTTGTTTTCATTACAGTGAGAACAAAGTAATGTACAGGAAAAAAATTATTTGTCTATTCAATGACACTCGGAATTAATGAAACATATTGATAATGTGACCTAACTTATGAGATTTATTTAATGACGTGTTAAGGATATATGTTAGTGACGTGTGAGTGTCCTGATGTGTTTGACGTGTTGATGACGTGTTTTTAACGTGTTTTTAACGTGTTTCTGTTGTGTTGCCGACGTGTTTTTAACGTGTTTCTGACGTGTTGCCGACGTTCCCCTACAGGCACGCAGTACCCGCCGGTGGGGCAGAAGGAGAGGAGCGTCAACTGGCTGTTCCTAATTATCCCCGCTGTGGTGGTGATTATCGTGGTGGTTGCTGTAGTGCTCTGTCAGGTCAGTATTATCTGTCTCTAGCTCTGTCTGTATATCTGCCTGTCTATTTTGTCTAGCTCTGTCTATGTCTCAAGTTCTGTCTGTCTGTTTTTAAGCTGTCTGTATTTCTCTACTTCCGTCTCTCACTGTTGGGGCATTGTCTGTTTCTTCATTTCTCTCTCTTTGTTTCTGTCTGTTACTGTCTCTGTTTCCCTCCATCTGCCGGTCTATCTATCTTAGTTTCTACACACACACACACACACACACACACACACATACACACACACACACACACACACACACACACACATAATTACCCGTGTGTGTGTGTGTGTGTGTGTGTGTGTGTGTGTGTGTGTGTGTGTGTGTGTGTGTGTGTGCGTGAGATGATAATATACGCACAATGCCAGACTTGGGGTGCCACTATGGGTGTTACAGAGTGCCAAGGTGAATAGCGGTGACAGTGTATGACCATCTGTCTGACTAGTGCCAAGGAGAAGAACTTACCTGTCACTTTCTCACCTTAAGTCTCTTCCGTCACTTTTTATATTTCTATATATATATATCTAATTCTGTCTGTCTGTCTGTCTGTCTGTCTGTCTCCATATCCCCTCTCCTGTCTTTTTTCCCTCACTCTTCCCTCCTTTATTTCTCCCTTCTTCATTTACATTTTCTTATCTCTATTTCCCTCGCCTATCTTCTTCCTTCTCATTCCTCCATTTTGCCCAATACCTCTGAATCTTTCCCCTTCTCTCTTTCTCTCACTTCTCCCTCCTTTCCTCCCCTCTCCTTTCATGCCTCATTCCCTCCATTTCTTCCCTCCTCTCCCTCACATGCTCTCCCTCTCCCACCCCTCATTTCTTCTCACATCATTCCCCATCTCCCTTTTCTCTTCCTCCCTTTCTCACTTCCCCTTCTACTTTCCTGCTCCTTCTCCTCCTCCTCCTCTTCCCTTTACACCCTTGTCTTTCTCCTTCCCTTCCTCTTCCTCCTTTTTTTTACTAATCTTTCCCTATTTTTCTCCACTTTCCTTCCTTTTTTTCCTTCTTCCCTTTTCTCTTTCCTTCCCTCCCATTCCTCCTTCCCTCCTTCCCCTAACAGCCTCATCCATCTCGTCTGGGCCACCAACCTGTTGTCACCCTCTCCATCTATCTTAAGCCATCACAGTTCCCCCTCTACTGATATTCGCCTAACTCTCGCTCCCTCCCACCTCTTCCATCTATCTCTCGCTCCCTCCCACCTCTTCCATCTATCTCTCCTTACCTCCCAACTCCTTTTCTATCTCTTTTCCACATATTTCTCCTGTTTCTCTCTACCTGTTAGATCTCACACACAGTCCCTCTTACCCTTCAAAACAATCCCTCTCGTTTGCAACAATCCCTCTCAACCTCAATAATCCCTCTCACCCCCACAACAGTCCCTCTCACCTCCAAAGAATCCCTCCACCCCTCACAACTCCCTCACCTCCAATCACCTCAATAATCCCTCTCACCCCTCAAATAATCCCTCTCACCCTCAATAATCCCTCTCACCCCCTCAACAATCCCTCTCACCTCCAAAGAATCCCTCTCACCCCAACAATCCCTCTCATCCGTCACAATAATCCCCACCACCTCCATCCGTCATCATTGGAGACAAGCACACGACCCCAGGAGACGAGAATGACCTGTTTATCTCCTCTCCTTCTTCCTCCGTTTGTTCTTCTTCCTCCTCCTCCTCCTCCTGCTCTTCCTTCCTCTTCCTCCTCCTCCTCATTTTTTCTTCCTCCTCATCCTCCTCTTCCCCTCCTTCTCCTTGACATCATCATCATCATCCTCATTGTCTTCTTCTTCCTCCTACTCCTCCCCTTGTTATTCTCCTTGACGTTATCGCTTCATCTTCCTCATCCACCTTCTTCTAAGCTACGTGGCGTTCCTCCTTCCTCCCATTTATCATCTTTCTTTATTTTTAAGTCTCCTTTTCGAGTCTTCGTTTCTTTTTCTTGAAGGCGACGTTGAAGGAGGTGGCCTCAGAGGGGCTTGTGGATCTTCTTCTTCTTCTTCTTCTCTTTTATTCTTTCGCCTTCTCCTCTCTTTTTCCTTTCCTCTTATTCTTCTCCTTTTTACTTCTCTCTTTTCCCCTCTTCTCTCTCTTCCTACTTCCTCTACTCTTGTTTCTCCTTCTCCTCCTCACCCTCCTCCTCTTCTTCTTCATCCTCCTTCTGTTGTCCTCGACATTATCGCCTCATCTATCTCTTCCCCCATCCACCCTTCTTCGCTCCCTACCTTCCCTCATTCATCATCATTGTCCTTTTTGTGCTTCCTCTTCAAAGTCGTGAATGCAGTGACGCGATGGGAAACACCTTTAGGGAAACATCTTGGGTCTTCTTCTTCCTCTCCTCCTCCTCCTCTACCTTCTTCTTCTTCTTCTTCTTCTTCTTCTTCTTCTTCTTCTTTATATTAGTCCCTCATCTCTCTTCCTTATCCTTTCTTTTATTGCTTCTTGTCTCTTCTTCTTCTCTATCTTTATCTCCTACTTCCTCTCCTTCTCCTCCTCCTCCTCCTCCCTTCATCTCATCCTCCTAGTAATCCTCCTTAATCGTTCTCCTTGCTTCTTGTCTTTCCTTCTCCTCCATTCATCAGATTTTTTTTTCATATGTCATCGTCTTCTTTTCTGTCGGCGACGCTGACGAAGGTGATTCAGGCGAAGCAGAAGGGAAGAAGGAAGGGATGAGAGAAGGTGAGAGATAAAAGAGAAGATGGAAGGGAAGGGAGGGGAGTAGAAAAGGAGGAAGGGAGAATGGAAAGGAAGGAATGAAGAGAGGGAGAAGGGAGAGGGGAAAGAGAATAGGAAAGGGTGGTATGAAAGGAGAAAGGAGGAACAGGGAAAAAAAAAAGAAAGAAGGAAGGGCAAGGAGAAAAAACGAAGGAGGGATACAGGGAAGAGAAAGAAGAAGAAGTGGAGGGGGCAAAGGAGAGTGAAAAAAAGGAAGTGAGGGGAAGGAGGAAGAGGGGTGAGAAGAAGACAAGGTAAGGTAAAGAATAAGGGAAGGGAGGAGAAAGGGAGGAGGGAGGGAGGAGGGAGGGAGGGGAGGAGGGAGGGAGAAAATAAGGGGAGGGAAGGGAAGGAGGAGAAATGTAAAAAGGAGGAGGGAGGGAGGGAGGAGGAGAAGCAGGAAGGGGAAGGGGAAGGGAAGGAAGTCTGCAGGTTTTATAGACCCGCTGGTTACGTTAGCAATTAAAGGGAGAAAAAAAAGAGGAAGAATTTATCGCATTTTTGTGAGTACTTGTGAGGTGGATAGGGAGGTGAGGGAAGCTGTGAGACAAAAACACATACAGACACAATAAACAAAAACATACAAAAAAAACAGCTGATGTGTGTTTAAAGATATACCTGCAGTGTTTACGGGGACACACACACACACACACACACACACACACACACACTACTCTTATTATTATCATTGTCATCATTACTATTATTATCATCTCTATTCCACACACTTCGGCTCTCTATCCTTTCACTAACCTAACCTAACCTAACCTAACCTAACCTAACCTAGCCTAGCCTAGCCAAGCCTAGCCAAGCCAAGCCTAACCTAACCTAACCTAACCTAATCTAACCATTTTTTTTCTCTCTCTTAGATAAGAAAGACATCGCCAGACAAGCCAGTGGGCGTGACTCCACCCACGCCCGTGTTGAAGGGCGGGGACGATGCCTCCGGTCTCACACCCCTCAATCCTGACTCCCACAACCACCACGCTCTCCCACGCCCACCGGACCTCGTGTATCAGGTGAGTCCCACGCCTTCCCACGCCCACCCACGCCCATCCATGCCTCCGCCCACCCGACATCGTGTCAAGGTGAGTCCGCGCCTCTACGCCCACCTGACCTCGTGTATCAGGTGAGTACCACGCCAGCCACGCCCAGCCACGCCTGCCACGCCCTCGCCATGCCCACCCGATTTATCTATTAGGAATTGTGTGTGTGTGTGTGTGTGTGTGTTTTAGAAGAGAGACAACACACACACATGATAGACAGACAGACATACAGACAGACAGATAAATAGATAGACCGATAGATAGAGAGATAGATCAAACAAAGTTGACATAAAAAGATAAATATATAAATAAAAACTTAAATAAAAATAAATTAAAACGAAAGAAAATCAATGCAAAATAACACAATACCAAGAGTTCAAATTCCTCACGTAAAAAAAAAAAAAACTGCGCAAACCCCCCCAAAAAAATTCAATATGGCCGGCAGGCAGCACGCGTCCGCTTATTGAGTCAATATTTCGTGTTATCCAAAGGGAATTCGCGGGCCATTTAATCATCGTGCCGGATAATTGCATTTCAATATCGCGTAATGGCTTATTAATCCCCCTAATAAGTCACACTTTTAAATATAATTCTATACACGTGAACTCATTAGTGAGCATTTGTATCGTAGAGGGAGAGTGAGAGGGAGAGAGTGAGGGGTAGAGAGAAAAAAAGAGAGGTTAGGGAGAGGGGAAGAGAGGGAGGGAGGGAGGGAGAGAGGGAGAGAGAGAGTAGGATTGGTTACAGGTGGGTACAGAATGATTGTATTTTACAAAGGTGTTACAGGCGGATACAAAATAGTGTAATAATTTTCAGAGGTATTACAAAAACGTACATAAGTGTCTAAAAGGGTTACATGTGAGTACAAAACAGATTACAGTAGGTGGTATGGGTGTTACAGGTCTATTTAAGGGATTTATGGTAGGCTACAGTACAGTGAGTTTCAGAGGCATTAAAATAGTGTCAAAAAGTACAGCAACGGGGTTCAGTATGCCACCAGTGAATACAAGAGAATACAGTACAGTCAGCTTCAGGTTTGTGTTCCAGGTGAGTAAATGTGATTACAGTAAGGTTACAGGTGTATGTGAGAGAATACAAAAAAAATACAGGAGGTGATAAGAGACTCCACCAAGTTACAGGTAAGTAAAGGAGAGCAAAGGTCTAGGTTCCATCTGGGAGACTCCAAGGGAAAGGTTCCTATTGGTAGGCTTCAAAATGTAAGCACCAATCGATTGCCTCCAAGGAGTAATCTCAAAAGGGAAGGCTCCAACGAGTAGGTTCCAAGGGGTAGGTTCCAAGGGAAAATTTCTCAATGGTAACCTCCAAGTCGTAGGGTTGCGTCACACTAGATCAATAATGACAAAAGCAGAGAGAGTGTGTGTGTGTGTGTGTGTGTGTGTGTGTGTGTGTGTGTGTGTGTGTGTGGACCTTAGGCTATCAGCTCCTGAAGGGAGTCATCCGCAGACAATTCTCCTCCGGATACTTTATGGCCACGAAACTACCCTCCCCATCAAAAGTTCCGGCCAGGCGGTGTCGAGAGGGCGTAGGGGTGTGGGCCAAGTGTGGGTAGGAATGGGGAATAGGGATATACAAGAAGAGAAATGTAGGAAGAGGGAGAACATGTGACGAAGACAGAAGGAGTGTAACACCAGTGGGAGGGAGTCTGTGTCAAAGCTGAGGTGAGGCGTGAGGGTATGACTTAAAACTCACTTGGCAAGGAAAAGGAACCCACCGTCCTTGTAAGACACGATACGCTTAATTATCAACCTTCGTCAAGACTCTCTCAGCCTCAGCCAAGACTCTCTCAGCCTCAGCCAAGACTCTCTCAGCCTCAGCCAAGACTCTCTCAGCCTCAGCCAAGACTCTCTCAGCCTCAGCCAAGACTCTCTCAGCCTCACCATGTTTATGAAGGAACTAAGAATCTCTTGCCTAAACACCATCAAACGCCTGAGAATGTGTAGTGTTTTGTAAATATTTCAATTACTCGTACATTCATGTGTATATCTTTAGTACAGCTGAAGGTTTAATCAAGTTTATTTTGGTAGTAAAGTCACCTCACATGTATTTACTTTGTTGTATTATAATTTCGAGGTTATAATGTTTATTTTAGAAGTAATTTTATCCCCCAGTCATTTCCTGATTGAAGGCGTTCATTGGTTACTATATTCAATGGAACTTGGGAATCATTCGGGTGTTTGTAAACAAGTTCATGAAAGTCATTCTGATTCAAGGTTTTTTTTTGTCTAATCATTCGTATTAATTAGATACTCTCTCTCTCTCTCTCTCTCTCTCTCTCTCTCTCTCTCTCTCTCTCTCGTTGAATCCTGTCGTGTTTGTTATGTGTACAGTACGTGTATCTCTGTAGCCAGTCATAATCACGTAATGCCAAAATAAATTACTTTTACGTAATTCGGGTAAGGCCAGGTAAGGTTAGATCAGCTTAGGTTACCGGTATGATAGGTTAGGCTAGACCAGGTATGTTGAGAGAGAGAGAAAGAGAGAGAAAGAGAGATGACTGAGGAAGCGAGAAAGAGAGAGAGGAGAGAGAGAGAGAGAGAGAGAGAGAGAGAGAGTGAGAGAGTGGTGGAAACAAATAAAGAGAAAGAAAGTTAAGAGAGTGAGAGAGATAAATCAATCATGCATGCAGACAAAAAAAAACTTGGACTTCATTATCCATGTTGACTCTGACAGATTTTTCCTCCCGATTTTCTCTTTCCTCCCTGACGAACATAAAAAAATAAATAATCCTTTTTCTGTGTTGCAGGAGGTGAGCGGGTATCCTGGAGGCAGCCTGAGGAGCGGGCAGACAGGAGGCTTAGCACCAGGAGGCGGAGGAGGAGGAGGAAGTGGCCACTACACTGAGCACTACCCGAGTCCTTATCCAGAGTCCTACATTGACCCAGCTTACTCTGACCCATACTCCGGGGAACGAGGTCCTACGAGAACTTCCGACCACAGCTACGCTCGTCTGACACACCCATCACATCCTTCACACCCTTCCCTCGCCTCCCACACATCCCACGCCTCCCACGCCTCCTCCAGTCCCCACCTCCCGCCTCCCTACGCCCACACCCACGGACACTCCCACGCGCATTCACACGCACACTCCCACAGGCATCCACAGTATTTCGTGCACTACAATTTATAGAAGAATTATTATGTAATAAATATATTTACACACATAAATATATAGTGTATGACGAACTCCTAGTGGCATAGAACTTTATATAAGAAGTTTATACTCCGAATACATAGCCAGTACAGAGGAAGACCCAAGGGGATTTTAATACGATAAATCAGTGTAGATAATAGAACATTTGCTACCTCGACGTATATAAGGATAATATGTGTAAGGATCATATATATATTATACAGTATATGTAAGGGACTCTGAAACACTTAACAGGTGGCACACACTTGCCTTGGCAAACACACAGTAAAGTCCAAGTCAATTTGAAATAGTTAAGATGAAAGTTTAAAAAAAAAATTGTTCTGGGTGAAAAAGAAAGTGGAGTGTGAATTAAAAGAATATGAGATGTGGCGGAAAAGAAAGTGACATTTTAACTGTGAGAAACTGGTCTAAGACGTAAAAGAAAATAGTGTGGTGTAAAATAAAAGTTAACATAGTGTAAAATAAGATGGAATGTCATAGGAAGAAAACAAGAAGTAAAATAAATAAGTGAACGAGACGATAATACCCGAGTGTAATGTAAACAAAGAATAAAACAAACATCAGAAAACAACATAAAAAAAACTTAAAATCGGATAAAATAACAATAATACTAAACACAGACCTAAACTCACGCCGTAAAACAACATCACAACACAAGAAATAACGAGAAATGTCAGACATAACTCATCAAAAGGTGAATTAGGCACAAAGGTGTGTGACGTCTCATAAAAGGAACAACAACAACATAAAAGAAGAAAAAATTCACAGGGACGGAGGGATTTATGAATGAAAAGGCGAGTCATTCACAGTGATGAGGCGCCAACGTGTTTGCTTACAAAATACTCTCGTCGCAGCTAAGAGTGTGAGTTGGATTATAGCGAGATCAACAGATGTTGCTTGTGTCATGTTACGATGATTCTCTGTTTCTAAGGAAATCGTGGAGAAGGTACAGGTCTCCTAGGGATATGGTGGAGATGACGGCATTCTTCTCCAAGCAATCTACTGTTTCCTTAGGAGATCTTGGAGGGAAGGATGTGGCATTTGTTTCCAAGTGATCTCTTGTTTAGGAGATCTCTTGCTTCCCGTAAGACACAACGGAGTATAAAGCGACGGTATTTGTATTCAAGCGACCTCCTGTGTCCTGAGATATTGTAGAGACAAGTGTTATCTTTCTCTGAGTGATCTGTTTTTCTTGGAGATCCTGGAGGAGAAGATGTCGTCGACTGTCATTCCTGGAGACCGCGGAGGACAAGAAAAAGCTATACCAGTCTCCGGCATTGAAAGAAAGAAGGAAGAAAGTAATGAAGGAAGGAAGAAAGAAACAAAGGAATGGATTAGTGATAGATAATTGATTAATAAAAAGGAAGGATCAACTTTCTCATGCTTCATAAACCTGATAAAAAGCAACTGGATTTTTCTTCAAGCAGTGAACTAACTAACCACGTTGGGTGATGAACGAGTAAACACAATAATTCAAGTAACTAGTGGAACAAATATGAAATTAAAACAATAAAAGAACAGAAAAATATATTAAAAAAATTTGTGAATACTAAACATGCATAATAAAGTAAAAACATATATATTTAGTGGTTCTGTTCTGTGGTGATTCCTCGTACAGTCGAAGGCCAAGATAGGACAGAAAAATTAATCTAAAAGCCCTTCTGTCAGGTCCCAATCATCACGAGTTTTAAAGACGTTCTAAACCTTCCAAAGAAATCCCCACCCCACTTCATCCACTTCCCCTCAGCGGGTGTGTGTGGAGACAATTGTACGTGTGGCCAAATGTGTGTGCCGGTGTGTGTGTATAATGTATGTTTCTGATGTTATATGGACATAATGAGCCAAATTATGGATGCCAAAGGTACTGTACGTAGAGGATGAAGGACAGGTGGGTAGAAGCAGGCCAAGGATAACCTCAGTATTAGTGGAGGATGAAGGATGTGTGTGTGTGCGAGGCTGAGGTGTGACTGTGCCAATACTGCTGGTGTCATTATTGTCTGTGTCAGCTGGATATAGGAAGGTCACACGTGTTGTCTCTTACTCGGGCACTGTGTGAGCTGTGTCCTACGGTACTGTTGTTTGGACATTTGGCTTTAAAAGGAAAAGTACATTTTCAGTGTACATTGTCATATTAGCTTCTAGTGTACATTGCCAGTGTACATTGTTAGTGTAGCTTTATAAATGTACAGTGTCAGTTTAGCCTCTAGATGTACATTGTCAGTGTACATTATCAAGTGTACATTTTCAGTGTAGCTTTAAAGTGTACAGCATTATTGTACATCGTCCAGGATTTACCCTGAAAGAACCCCGATACAGCGAGCCACTCAGTCATGTATATGTACATAACAATAAATTCTTTAGCCATAATCACCCTTATAACAGCTGTACACAGGGGCTGAGAATGCTGGTCATTTCATTAACATATACCATTTGTAATCTGTGATCTATTAGCACGCGTCCAATAGGATTAAAAAAATATAAAACTTTTTTTTTTAACCGCAGGAAAAAAAAAATATTAATTCACTGCATAATACATTTTCTGCTAAATTCAGAAAAAAAACAGAATATTCGGTGAGACCTTTTAAACCAATTCACAATCATTGATGTTTGATACACTGATGTATGTATGTATGTTTCTGTATGCGTGTGTCTGTATGTATCCTGTGTCTGTATGTATCCTGTGTCAAACATTAGTTATATTTTCTTTATCAAGTCTGGTACGGGTTGTATACCAGATCAAGTCACAGGTTATATAATCTTTCTCACTGTGGAAATACATACAATACCAATGGTGATATACATACATACATACATACATACATACATACATACATACATACATACATACATACATACACACACACATACATACATACATACATACATACACACATACATACATACATACACACATACACACATACATACATACATACATACACAACCAGTTTCTACTTCTGATAATATGTTACTCAGCTGATGTACTAACAGGACAGGTGACAGGTATAAGGAACAACATAATCAATTGACGTTGCTTTAATTGTTTACATCACAACGAAGCCGCCGATGGGTAGAGAAAATTTGTTTGTTATCTTATCTGTTTGTGTATTCCTCTGTGACGATTGTGATATTGACTAAACCACGTCTCGACTTGTAGTATCATATAATGGGCGACGAGGTAGTTAGGCAGTCAGACGAACTATCAAACTTAAAATACTGTGGGATTAATTATTGGTAAAGGAGAGAGTGAGAGAGTGAGAGAGAGAGAGAGAGAGAGAGAGAAAATAAAAATATCATATGGTAATTAATTTCAGTAATTATATATAAACTGTATATCTGTTTTTCTAATGTGGATTCGGTTTAATGCAGTCACTAGAATTTGTAATTTTTTTCTGTTTAATTTTAGTTTGACTCTAGACTTTTTATCTGACCCTCATCTATAAATTATATTAAAAAAAAATCCCCAAATCAAAATTATCATGAATATTAATTAACAAATTTGAAGAAAAAAGTATTTAATTTTATCCAAAACTAATAAATACTTAACCTCTGACCAAATTCTTTCCAGACACCAACACAGTGGATTAAATTCCTTGAAACTTTCTTAAAAAAAAAATATCCCATCTATGTTTTAATAATTCTTCTGTTATTCATTATTGTTCTAAGTAAATTGAGGGACATCTTCACTATCTCTCTGAGTATGTCAACTAAACATAACAATGTGGTGTAATTTCTCTCTAAGATAAGAATTATATTGTGACAGATTAGAAATGGAATCGTTCTTACATATCTTCGCTTTTAAGGTCATATTATCTATCTATCTATCTATCTATCTATCTAAATCATTAATTACTGGGATTTTTCTTTCTTTATCATCATCATCATCATCATCATCATCATCCAATTTACCTAGTCCTTTGCTCCCTTTCCTTATTCTATCGTCATTCCATCCCTAATCCTCTCTATTTTCTCCCTCCTCCACAAAAAGGAACAGTAAATCCCCTTCCAATCACCAGTAACTTTAGGATTTCTCTTCCATTCCCATCCCATCCGTGTAATCTCCCCTGTTCCTTTGTTCTTCATGAATAACCCAATCACTTTTTGTGTGGGATTCCGTCATTCACGTTCACCCTCTCTGAGCTGAGTGTTATATATATTTTTTCCCCCCGGTAAGGTTTGTTCAGCTCTATGGATTACCCTCACTAGTTATTGTCTTCCTTTATCTCTCTCTCTCTCTCTCTCTCGATCAATCTATCTATCCATCTATCCATCATCTATCCCTCTATTGACAAGTTTTATCTATCTTATATATATACCCTCTCCTATACACTCGTATATTCTTCCTCCACCTTAACCTCTTTGGGAGATATATGAATATGTTCTTTGGTTTAATATATCCACTATATCCACGAGTATATTATCCCTATCCACACCTTGGTATATAAATATAATTAGTCGTTGATTACTTTGTCTTTACAGGTATGATTAGATATCTTACCTGTACATCTTCCATATATACTTGACACCTTCTACGCCATCACCCAACACCCCCCTCCTAACCCTTTGCTCTCTACCGTAGATAAATTTAACACCTCTTCAATTTCTTCCTCAGTTAAGTATTCTCCTAATCTCTCAGTTCCTATATCCCACGGGTATATTCCTCCATATACCTAGCTCCATCCCTCAACACCATCCCTCTTCCATCCCTCAACCATCTACCTCCAACCAGGATAGAAAACAGTGGATAGTAGTCGGCAAAATGAGCAATACTCGATCCTAATTTTTTTTTTTGGTGGGGGGGTAATCTAGTCACGACACACGGATTCACAATTGACGAACTGCTCCCCATGTCTTGCTAATACACGTCAAAAAACACACACACACAAAAAAACGAGATTGTAATTCCAGCCCCACTTCATCTATTCATTCTATTTTTGTATATTTAGATTCGATATATATTAGTGCTTCTCTGCCTTATAATCAAACCTTAATGCTTGCTAGAATTCATGGAAGATTAAACTAAACGAAGAAAAAAAAGGAAAAAAAAAAACCGCACGACTTTGAGCAGTTTGTTAATTGTCAATGAGAGTCAAATTCAGTTGAGGGAGGGGAATTAGGGGAGGGAATCAGGCACCGAGTTGAGTTGTCAATTTTTATTTTTATTTTTATTTCCCTCCCTCACCCCCTCACCCCTCACGAGTGATTGTCAGATATCACTTTTTTCCTCGCCGTCTCCTCCCTTCCTCCTCCTTCGGTTGTCTGATGCCAACTAGAGTAATAAGAATGTACAAAGCTATTTATATATGAGACTGTAATGTGTAAGACTATTATCATTATTATTATTATTATTATTATTATAAAGCCCTGTGTTTCCATGGTGTAAATATGTGAGATAATTACATATATAGAGATTACTTACTGTTATTAATATTATGTACATATATTTTTTTCTTTGGTTTCCCATATATGTGATTATTTAATTATCAGCATTAAAAAAAAATAACTAAACAGTGTGAGTGGATTTTTTATGGTAAAGTATATATGTATTGTATATGCACAGTTATACCTATATGTTGTATATAACAAATATCAACTTATATAGATGTCACATTGAACCATAAACACAAACTGATAATAGAATTTTTCTTTAATACCTATAAGTGTCTTTCGTCTTTATATACTGAATAATATAGGAACTGAAATATATAAATGAACTTCTAAAATGACCCATGAAAGAAGAAATAAATATTGAGTTTAGTTACAGTTGGTTATCGTATTATTGGAAAGTTACAGCTAAGATGAGTAGGAATTGATTGGAGATGTTGACTGTAGGGATGTAAGGAAAGATATATTTTTTTTAGGTGAATTGAAGGAGATTATGGTTAATTTTGTGAGTTATAATGGGATATAACTTTTAGAGATAGAGGGAATGAGAAAATATTGAACGAGAAATGTAAAACAAAGATAAAAACGATAAGTGAGAAAATAAGAAGAAAGTAGAGGAAAATATAAAGGGAGAGAGATAAATGAAAAAAGTAGATCTAAAAAGAAAGAAAAGGGGAGAGAATGAAAGAGAAAAGTAAAAAAGAAAAAAACAAAAGAGGCAAAATAGAAAGTCAGAAAAATCAGCGAGAAAGGCAATATTCTTAACTGGTGTCCAGGGAACTCTTGGCATGATGTGTGGTGATGTTGCCGCTGATAACACAGGGAAGAGTACAGACCAGTGACGAATGGGATCTTCACCTGATTGCCAACCCTACCACAGCTACGTGACCGATCACCCCATGAAGAGAAAACACACACACACACACACACACACACACACACACACACACACACACACACACACACACACACACACTACACCAACCAAAATAATTTCAAAATAACCTAAATGCCTCCAGATCTACAACGAGACTTGACCTTAACGAGACAATGGTTTTACTTAGCACCAGATAAGAGAAGATGAATGCAAACAAACAGCGTTAATTTGGACATAGACAAGTAGAAGAAGAAAGGAACATCATGAAGCGAGAGACTGATGTGAGAGGAGACGTCAACGTTGAGGACCAGAAGGATAACAACAGCTCCTCGTCACACTTTATAATTCTTATATTAATAGAAAAAATAGGAAACGGTGAGCTACCATCTTGAAGTAACAAAATAAAGATAAAAAATAAGGTAATTCAGGACGCAACTCACCCTCGTCTACGAACTGGTCCTGAGATAGAAAATAAATCTGTTAGTGAAAAGTGAAAAAATAAATATAAATAAAAATCAATTTATAGGGATGAGAGAATAGAAAACGGAGTCAAAACTATGGGATAACTTCAACACTGACACAAGACATAAAAAAGCAAGACACTACTACTTAAATATTTGGTGCTGAGGAATACACTTGACCTTAAATAACTCTTAAACACATCAACACAGTGACCTAAATACTCAAACAAGTGACACTATCCTCACCTGCGTCAACATGCCGGTCTGACACAGTTAACAACTATGTAACTAAGAGAACAAAAAGAGAGTGTTTACCGCCACCTCTGGGAAGCACAATGAATAAACCAACTGCGAGGGAAAGTTGGAGAGAACATTGTAGTATTAAGTTAAATTCTGAACAAGCGAATGTTATCAGTATTAATATGATGGTTGGAGAGTAGGGTTAAAAATCTATCTTTTTACTACTACTACTACTACCACTACTACTACTACTACTACTACTACTACTACTACTACTACTAATAATAATAATAATAATAATAATAATAATAATAATAATAATAAAAGTACGAAAGAAAAGTAAAAAAAAAAAAAAAAAAAAATACGCGAAGCAAAGTCAGGAAAGACCCACAGATCCGAGGCGAAGGAAACACCAACAAGATCAGTATCACCTACATCAACAAGTGGTGGTGGGCGAGTCTGCCACACACACACACACACACACACAAACCTCCAACACACACACACTCCCACCACACAATCAATACCCTTCCCCCAGTGGTAATATCTCCTGGTTTAACTCCTGTGTGTACTCTGTTGGGGACCATCTAGAAACAAAGGATCATTCCATACTAATGTGTCAATATTGAGTGTGAGTTACAGGTGTGTTTCTTTAGGTTCAGGAGACACGTGTTACGGTATTGTTAAGATCATTGTGTCTCCGGTTGTATTGTTATTAGTAAGATAATGTGTAAGATAATGATAGTTTTATTACTACTACTATTACTACTATTACTACTACTACTACTACTAAATAATAATAATAATAATAGTACGAGGAGGAAGAGAAATAACAAGAAATTTACTCGACCTATTTACACCTGAAACCAATTCGACTCTGGCATCAACAAGGTGTGTGTGTGTATGTGTGTGTGTAGGCTGGCACCTCCCCTTCTCACCCCCCCACCCAGCACAAACACTCACCCACAACACAATCAATTACTTCTTTAAGTGGGGGTGTCTCTGAGTGCCTCACCTTCACGCCCTCATCACACACACACACACACACACACACTCAGTCTCACATACTTATACTCGGCGCCTCTCAAGTACTTGCTCCAGAGACTTAAAAGATTCATAGTGTCTTTACTCCGTTGGGCGTGACTTTACGAACTGGTTTTAATGTTCCAATGAGATAAAACATGGCTTCGAAATTACACTGAGACTCTGGTATAATCTTGTATTCTGTGAAGGCTAAAAATCACATTGAAACTCACTTAGATATTTATCCAAGCTCGCTTATCCAACTCCGAACCTGTTTATCCAACCTCAAGCCCGATTATCCAACTATAACCCCATTTAACCCACCTCAAGCCCGATTATCCAACCTCAGACCCATTTATCCAACCCAAAACCCGCTTAAGTTCGTGATGACGCACCAGATGACTGTAGTGAGTTAATACAGGGGTAATTAATCACTGAGGACATATAAAGTTAATTAATTACAGATGCGTATTCGTGAATTAAATATGGTCTCTGTCCTTTAGCGGTAATGGATGGAATGGATAGGAATTAATTACTGAGAATAATGTATTAAGATATAGTGAGGTAATTAATGTGTTATTATGGTGTTATTATGGTGTTATTATGGTGTTATTATGGTGTTATTATGGTGTTATTATGGTGTTATTATGGTGTTATTATGGTGTTATTGTGGTGTTATTGTGGTGTTATTATGGTGTTATTATGGTGTTATTATGGTGTTATTGTGGTGTTATTATGGTGTTATTGTGGTGTTATTATGGTGTTTGTGTTTAGTGAGGAATGTGTTAATGGGGTAAGTGAGAGAGAGGTGAGGAGGAGAGAGGTGAGGGTGGTGAAGAGAATGACGTGGGGGGGTAGGAAGTGTGCTGACGTAGAAGGAGAGAGAGGAGGTAGTGACGTGAGAGAGAGAGGAATGATGGGGGGGAGGGAGGGTGAGAGAGGGTGAGAGGGTGAGAGGGAGGGAAAGAGGGAGAGAGAGAGAGAGATATATCACACTATCATACCCAGTAGATAACAGAGTCTTCACCAGCCCATAAATAAAATGGCCAAACGAAAGCGAGAGAGAGAGAGAGAAAGAGAGAGGCAAACAGACACACAGATTGGAAACTTTATACACCGCAACTAAAAGACAGACAGACAGACAGACAGACAGAGACAGACACAGTGAGACAGATAGATAGTACCAGAGAAAAAGAGACAGACAGACAGATAGTAACAGAGACACGATCGAAAACAGACAGACACACAGAGAAAGAGACAGACAGTAACTGAGACAGACAGATAGTAACAGAGACACGATAAAAACAGACAGAAACACAGACAAAGAGACAGATAGACAGACAGAAGGAACCACATATACCACCCCTCTATAACAAAACTTAATAACAGTGAAACCATTAATGACCTAGAATGATACATAGATGCCATTACTGTAATAATTATCATACGCACTACTGACAGCGACAAATTATACCAACACACGCACACTTTCTACCAAACCAATCTATAATTTTTAATCCCCGTCACGCGTATAATCATTGAGTATAATCTCGTTAGAATAAAGGTGCAATTATAGATTTAAATGGGTTTAGTAATTAGGTTGTTTCGTTTTGTATGGGTTAAGGATTGAATAAGGTGATAATTGTAATTGGTGTATAATTTTAGGGATGTTCATTTATCATGTTCTATAATTGGTTTTGGTTTGATTTTTTTGGTTAAGGGGTTAATGGGTTAAATTTACGTATAATATAGTTATTGGATGTATTATATAATCTTGCAGTATAATCTGAACTACAGATGTTGTTTATTATAATTATCATGTGCTATAATTGACATATTTCGTCTTGTTATGAGTCGAATTTGTCAGAAGAAATATTATACGCTGGTGTAATTTATATCCGCCATCTAATATAATCATAGAATATAATTAAAATGAGATAATTGTAATTCGAGTTTTGATATATTATAATTAATGTAATTATTTTCCCCAAATATCGTAGGAATTAAAAGTGCCTTAAAAAATTACCTTATTACTCTGTAATAGTTTATCTGCCATAATAATTATCTTGAAATGTAACTCTGAAAAAAAGATAAGAATATTAATAATAAATACACTATGAATGCTATAATTCCTGTTCCGAATTATTTAAGATTATTTTTTTTTTCGGTACTAAGATCCACAAAATATTTAGGACACGTTAAAGCAATTTCCTTTTGCTTTCCATCGGGTCAGTGTTGGTTCCTCTTGCTATAACACAAAGGTTAAAATATACGTAAGTTTAAAATTCAACCTCATTAAATTACAAACTTTCAACACGGTTATTATTATTATTATTATTATTATTATTATTATTATTATTATTATTATTATTATTATTTTTATTATTATTATTATTATTATTATTATTATTATTATTATTATTATTATTATTATTATTATTATTATTATGACATAAGCATACATTCTCGTACAAAGTTAATAAGGTCATATTCTAAAGTCTTAAACCTCCCTACGTTAATTTTCCTCATAACAGAACCTGGATATTTAAGAACGAATCTATAACTGTTTCACTAAAGATACAAAAAATAAATTAACACCCAAAACATGACGTCAAAACAACGCAGAGACTCTACCTTAACCACAAACGCTCTCTGACCAGCAGCAGTTAGGGGGGGGGGGGCAAAGTTAAGGCACAGAAAGTTTGTTAATCAAGAAGCCACGTCTGGAGTCTTAGGTTAATTTCCCCTTCTTATAGTGAGGATATGAGACCACATCTAGTTATGGTCAAGTCTCTTAACAATTTCGTCGACATTTTCGCTGCCATATTTGTGACGTAGCTCTTGTTGTTGTTATTGTTTATGTAGGAAAGTTAAATACATCCTGGTATCAAGAGTTAAGGTAAAAAAAAAATATTTAAGCATCTTTTTGATAATTCCAATTTGCATGGCATTTTAAAGTGAGGTTTTATCTGTATTTACGATGAAAAAAAAGGTAACGTAAGATCCTCTGTGAATCCATCTTTGTAAACATAAGTGAAGGTAGAGAGATTCGACCTCATACCAACAGTTAAGGGAAAACTATTAACTTAGGAACCTTTGAGAATCTTGGTTTAGTCGATAGAAGGCATCCCTGTATTGAGATGCCCGGGATAGTTTGTACTTTGTTATTAAGAGGTGAGGAGGTTTGAGAGGTGAGGAGGTTGGAGAGGTGAGGAGGTTGGAGAGGTGAGGAGATGAGGAGGTGAGGAGGGAGAAGGTGAGGAGGTGGAGAGATGAGAGGTGAGGAGGTGGGAAGGTGAGGAGGTGGAGAGGTGAGGAGGTTGGAGAGGTGAGGAGATGAGGAGGTGAGGAGGGAGAAGGTGAGGAGGTGGAGAGGTGAGAGGTGAGGAGATAGTGAAGGTGAGGAGGTGGAGAGGTGAGAGGTAAGGAAGGGAGAAGGTGAGGAGGTAAGAGTAAAGGACAGAAGTAGACAGAGATGATGATAATAATAATAATAATAATAATAATAATAATAATAATAATAATAATAACGAAGAAGAAGAGGAGGAGGAGGAGGAGGGGGGAGGAGGAGGAAGAGGAAGAGGATGAAGAAGAAGAGGAGGAGAAGGAGAATAAGAAGACGCGGTACAGGAAGACGGAGGGTAAAAAGAACAGGAAGAAGACAATAAAGAAAGAAAGAAAAAAAGAAAAATCAAAGAAGAGGAAGAAATGAAAAGAGAGAGAGAGAGAGAGAGAGAGAGAGAGAGAGAGATACACAAACCCAGAAGAGAGACAAAGCGAGAGACGGAAGAGACACACAGCGAGAGATAAATAGAAAGGCAGAGAAAGCGAGATACAGAGAGAGACAAAGTGAGGCAAAGAGACAGAATAAAGACAAAGCGAGAGACAGAGATAAGGAGACATACAGTGAGAGAAAGAGATAAAATAGACAAAACGCGAGACAGAGAGACAGAGCTAGAGAGACAAAGGGAAGCGAAGAGACAGATAAAGTAGAAGAGAGAGATAGATAAAGCGAGACAGAGAGACAGAGATCGAGACATAACGACAGAATTAGAGTCATTAGTACCGCCGATGGACTATCAGGAAGGCAATTTGGTACTCCGGCTATACCACAACTGTGACTGTCTACCCCCATCTACATATGTACGCATTTACATACGCTCGTATATACCGTACGCATATGTATGTGATTGCGCTTATGGTCATATTTACGCATATGTTCGTATTTTTACATATGTGTACGTATTTAAACACGTGCACGCATTTATATATGGTCGTATTTACACATAAGTACTATACGTAATTACGCATATGTACGTGATTACGCATATGTACGTAATTACACATATGTACGTATTTGCGTATATGTACGTATTTGCGTATATGTACGTATTTGCGTATATGTACGTATTTGCGTATATGTACGTATTTGCGTATATGTACGTATTTGCGTATATGTACGTATTTATAACACATTATGCCACTCATCATAATCTTCCTATATTTAAAAGAAACAAAAAACCATGAGTTAAGTTTGGATTCTCTTTGAAAGCTATTCTTGTTTATCTAATATAATGAATTAGATCAATCGCTAAACAACTTCAAGCATATAAATTGTATCTAGTCAGGCGAACCAACTCATCAGATGTAGTTACAGATTTCATTATAATTCGCCACGTTTCAATATTCTTGGGTTAAGGCTGGAAAGAGACTTGTTTCTTGGGATGTATATGGAACAATGTGCATATACTTACTTACACAGGCTCGCCCTTAATAACATGTACATCACTCAGAAATAGATAAGTGTGTCCCGGAGTATATTAATGGTGGAGGATTAATGATGCTAGAGGAGGAAGGAAGGAAGAATGGAGGAAGGTGAGGAGGGACAAAGAAAGGTGGGGGGAGATGGAGGAGATAGGGGAAGAAATAATAATAATAATATTAATAATAATAATAATAATAATAATAATAATAATAATAATAATAATAATAATATATCATAAAAATAATAATAATAATAATACGAAGAAAAAGAAGAAAACAGAAGACAATGGCCACGAACTATTGTATGGTAACACAGACACACACCAAACTAACGCCCCCCCTCTACAACGTCCCTTTTAAAGCGTCTTGGTATAGGTAATAGAGATTATTTCACCTATAATCCCAGAATCATCCCCCTAAACCCCCTCCCTGGTCCATGAAACTGTAATTAGACTCACTAAACCCAACGCTAAGACCAGTTTAATCTCATTAGAAGACCTCCAGCCAGCTATCTATATTACTAATCCGTGCCAATGTGTGTGTGTGTGTGTGTGTGTGTGTGTGTGTGTGTGTGTGTGTGTGTGTCAAAGGTCAAGGGTTAAGTATAGGACAACAGGATCAATATCATAAGACACGTAATCACCACAATGACGTCATCACTAAAGGTCAACACGCCAGGGGTTAACGATAAACAAAGGTGAATGAGAGGGAACCTAACCTAACCTAACCTAACCTAACGTCAGATTATACTAGAACAAACACTCCTCACACATGAACAACATCTATTAGTCAAATCAGTAAGGAAAGGACGGCATTAAACTGATACCAAAACCAGCCTGATTTAAGTTTAATGACCAAAATTTATACTCCGATACAAATACTTGAGACTCCATTTTCATTGCGTCTCAGATCTCCAGTTTAAATGGGGTACATTTATCGGTGGATCTCGTGAGGCTGTGTGGGGGTACGGTGGGGAGGGGGGCGGTGGGGCGGGGAGGGGTTTGGAGAGGGGAGGAGGGGTGTAGTATCGCGGTGAGGACCTTAATATCAGTTTTACGCCTGGCTCCTTTAATTGGTCCAGGTCGAGAGAAGGAAGTGGGTTATTTCCTCTACTAGCTCTGTGTGTGTGTGTGTGTGTGTGTGTGTGTGTGTGTGTGTGTGTGTGTGTGTTAAAATGAACCCCAAATACACACACTTGTAACAGCATATTGGATATAGGTCACTTTCACACCTCTCTGAACACCTGTGTCACCTGAAGTTGATGAATGGATGAGCGACGGACAGGTGAGATGATGGATGACTGAATGATGGTGAAGCAAGATGATTGATGATTGAATGACGGTGAAGCATGATGATGGATGATTGAATGACAGTGAAGCATGATGATGGATGGCTAAATGATGGCGAAGCAAGATGATGGTTGACTGAATGATAGTGAAGCAAGATGATGGTTGACTGAATGAAGGTGAAGCAAGATGATGGTTGACTGAATGATAGTGAAGCAAGATGATGGTTGACTGAATGATAGTGAAGCAAGATGATGGTTGACTGAATGATAGTGAAGCAAGATGATGGTTGACTGAATGATGGCGAAGCAAGAATTAGCCTCCCTATAAGTGAGATATTTTCTGCGACAAGAAGCTCAAACACACTTATTCACATCAGCGATATTATGTCTTAAGGAATGTTATAAATCTGTGGTTAGGTTAGGTTAGGTTAGGTTAGGTTAGGTTGATAAATACGTATCATTCAAAGGTATAAAAAAGGAAATGTACAGAAACAAGTCTAATCTAAATTACCTATTCTAACAAAGATACACACACACACACACACACACACACACACACACACACACACACACACACACACACACACACACACACTGCTGCATACATTCTCACTTCAAATGAATTCCATCCTGTCAAATTACTCCGTTGCTAAAAATATTAATAACAATAATAACGACCGAAATTCATGTACAATACAGGTATTTTTTATGACTGCCTACATATCACCGAGGGAAAAATGTAAACACCTCACTTTATCTACAGGTAAATTTGATATAAAAAAAAAAATCTACTCTGATAACCGTATCTCAACTTTCTCCAACAGGTAAATAAACTCATCTATTTCCAGGTGTACCAACCAGCAGGACTAAGAAAAATATACCTGTAAAAAATATGCTCCACTGTGAAGCATATCTAGTCGCTGGAAGATTTAATTAAAGTGATTGTGATGCCTGACGCAGTGATGGTGAGGAAGATGATGTTGATGATATCTAAAAGGAGGTGCTCTCTCTCTCTCTCTCTCTCTCTCTCTCTTCTTTATCTCTTTCACTCTTTGTCTATTCTATATCTTCCCATTTTCTTTCTTCCTTTCTTTTGTTCTTCTTCTGTCTTTCTTTTTCTATCTATCTTCCTTCTGAGTATATATATATATATATATATATATATATATATATATATATATATATATATATATATATATATATATATATATATATATATATATATATATTTCATGTAGATCCACAATGAAAACGTGGATAAGATAAATCTTGATAAATCTTGATAAAATCACATCTTCAGTTGCCTCTGAAGATGTCTTGAATAAAGACGAAAGCTAAGGTGCTCCTTTGTTTCCCTTTTCCCGTGTGATTTTATCAAGAGATATATATATATATATATATATATATATATATATATATATATATATATATATATATATATATATATATATATATATATATATATATATATATGTGTGTGTGTGTGTGTGTGTGTGTGTGTGTGTGTAAGTTGGGTAACGCTGTCACCCACCTCCCCAGCCTCGTTGTCCAAGGTGTTGACAACTCATTCTTCTAAATATTTCTTCTCCCGCCTCCTCCTCCCTCCCTCCCTCCCTCCCCTCCCTCACTCTGTCACCCAACAAGGCAAGATTATTTTTCCCCCATTATTCAAGTCATTGTCCTGCTATGGCAGAGGGTGTCCGGGCATTAGCTAGTCTTCAGCAGGTCGAGGGATATTACCATCATAAGACAAGGTAAACACCAACTGTGTTTAAGGCTGGATGACCATTTGTTGCCACTATAGTTTTGAAGCTGTTTTAGGTGAAGAATCTATACCTCTAACAACAACAGTAATAACAAAACATAACAACAAACAACATCAAAAACAAATAACAACAGCAAACACATAAGCAAGCAATAAAAAACCCCACACAAACCAACAATAACAACAACAAAATCAAACAGCAACAAATACAAACAATATCAAACAACAACACACAAACAATAACAACAACCAGATCCTCACCTAACAAGCTGTACATAACACGATGTTGAGGTGTAAGTAACCCAGGATGACCGGACGAATGTCCCTTATAAAACTGAAATGTCTTAATAAACTTTTCGTTAATAAACTGGAATGTCTCTTAAAAAATCTGGAACGTCTAAAAAAAAAATGTAATGTACCCTTAAAAAAATAACTGGAAAATCACCGAAAACAAAAAATCCCTAAAAAAAATGGAAAACGTCCCCAAAAAACTAAATAATTCCCTAAAAAAAAAAAAAACCCTGAATGTCCCCCAAAACCTGAATGTCCAAAGGGGTGTTACAAAGACACACACACACAGAAGGAACTATTTTAAAAGGCGAAGAAACTAACAGCGGCGTGAAATTGCTCAGTTGGGATGAATTTCATATTATTGTAAGACCCCCAACGACCCGCCCTCCAGCACCAGCGACCACAGAGCGCCTCCTTCAGGTAGCCGCGGGGAGGAACAAATTCTCAGGTCTACTGCATAAATGTGAGAGGAAAAAGTTTGTGGTTAAGAGGAAATACTCGGGTTTATTTATATTTCAAGAGGAAAATATTTTGTGTGTGTGAAGAATTGGTGGAGCTGTGTGTGTCTGTGTGTGTGTGTGTGTGTGTGTGTGTGTGTGTGTGTGTGTGTGAGTACATAAAAACAAACAATAGCAGCATAAAAAAATGGTTATTGGAAAATCCAGCAGGGTGTGTGCGTGTGTGTGTAATTTTTCACTCTGCTTTTACATACAAAAAGCCATTGTGTAAGGCCTTTCACAACCAACTAAAATTCCCTATTGTTTCTCTTGTGAATGGTGCCAGACCTCTTGCTTATACTCCCCAGCCGAGGTGTGAATGGGGGAGAGAGGGGGCGACAAAACACTCCCACACCCCAATTACTCGTTGAGGGTCGGGGGGTGGGAAGGAAGGGAAGGAGAGATCGTGGGTGAGAGAGTTAGGGAAGGAAGGAAGAGAGGTGAGAGAGAGAGAGAGTGTGAGAGAGAGAGATAGAGAGAGCAGGAAGGGGATGATGGGAAAGCCCTGGGCAAGGGATGAAGGGGGAGGAAGGGGAGAGAGCCGAGAAAGGAACGGAGAAAAAGGAGGAGCAAGGACAAAGATGGCTCAAGGGAGGAAAAAGAACGAAAAATAGGATAAGGAGAGGAGGTGTGTCAAAGGAGAAGGGAGAAAGGAGTATATGGAGGACAGTAGCTATTAACCCTCTTCCTTCTCTAGTCTTTCACCCCTTCCTTCCTTCCTTCTCCTATTCTTTCCCTTAAACAAAAAGGAAAATAAAGGGTTGAGAGGAAGGGTTGTGAAGAGAGGAGGGGAAGGGTTGTGAAGAGAGGAGGGAAGGGTTGTGAAGAAAGAAGGAGAGGGAGGGTTGTGAAGAGAGGAGGGAAGGGTTGTGAAGAGAGGAGGGAAGGGTTGTGAAGAGAGGAGGGAAGGGTTGTGAAGAAGAAGGAAGGAGGAGTACGAAAAGAGGTCATAATAACGGGTTTTGTTTACCTAGTGAATGAGAGGTAGGAGGGAGAGGGGGTAGAGGTCGGCACTGCATACAGAGGGGCAGGGAGGGGGAAGCCTGGCACCGAGTGAGGGGGAGGAGGGGTAGGGGGAGGGGTGGTGTGAAGGTGACCTTTTCAGAGAGTAAAAAAGTCAGTCAAAAGTTTGAGTACTGTGTTTGTGGGTACGGAAAATGACTATTTGTGGCTGTGTGTGTGTGTGTGTGTCCGCATTATTGTTCTTGTTTTTAATCTCATTCTTTTGGGTCTTTTCGTCCAATTCTTCTCTTTTTCTTAGGCTTTTATTTCATCTTCACACTTTTTTTTTAATTTATCATTAGTTTATTCCACTTTTTTCTTTCTTTTTCTACTTGTTCATTATCTTTTTCCCAATTCTTCATTTTCTTCATTATTTACTTTCTTCATCTCTTGCACTATACTTTCCCTTTAGCTTTCAGACTACTGTCCTCCAAAGAAAGTGTGAGATATGAGATTCAGAGTTAAAAAAAAGCGGCGAATCAGTATTTTACGTGAAGTGACTCAGTGAATAGTGAAAGAGAGGTGAATCAGTTTGAGATCATTCTGAATCAGTTTCAGGAGTGTTAAAAATATTTTGAAACAGCGGTAAATCTGATTCAAGAGAGTAATGAATCAGTTTCGAAAGATTGATGAATCAGTTTATAAAGAGTAATGATTTTGTTTCGAATACAAAAGTAAACAAGGAATCAAATTTTGAAAGAAAGACAATTTTAGCGTTGAAGAAAGAAGATAAAGTAAAGTACCAGCTCGAGCAAGCCACAGTACTCAGACGCCTACAAGACGAAGCTTCATCGACCCGGGGAGATTGAGGCCATATCCCCCTGGACGTAAAGAGAGACCCGAAGCTGATTCACTGGTTCATTCCTAAATTGCGTTCGAACCAATTCTTCTTTTTCATGGCTTCGCATTGTCCATAAAAGAAGCACCCAATTGGTACTTGAGCTTGATTTATAGGTTTATTCCCAGAGGGCCAATGAATGATGCATGTCTCTCATTCGTGGATTCACTAGTGTCTCGAGTCTGATTCACTGGTTTATTACCTAAATTACAACTAAAGTAATGACCCAATTACCCACCGTAACAGCTTCACAACACCTACATAACGACGAAGAAACGAAATCGATACCCGACCCTCTGATCTGTTACTTCACTCCCATATCGCAGTACCTGAACCAATTTTTTGCGCTCATAGCTTCACAATGGCCACAAAAGAAGCACCGAATCGGTACTCCGGCTGATGAAAATGGAAATGAACCTCAGGTAAAAGGAGGAAAGAGGTAGGGAGGCTCCGGGTTCGAGGCCCCACCCAGGCAAAATTTATAGATATAGAAATGCGATTGGATTCACTTTATGTAATTATAGATGGGAGGGAAAATTCCGGGTTTGCGATCCATTTTGTGTCGCCGGGCTTCGAACTCCAATGGGTTTTGGTAGGATATATAGGAATCCGATTGAGTTTACACCCTGAGACTAGGGAACCAACATTATTTTATTTAGGAAGAATATTTCATTTTTTTCCCCTTCGTGAATTAGATTACATGAGCGTGAAGTCAAAGATTGATTCTTTTATTTTTGTCTAAAGTTTCTAATTTATTCTATTTTATTAATATTTAAAGTCTATTTGGCCTTTTTTTTCCTGTAAATGTGGAAGTGAAGGACAGATACAAACACAGGTAAAAGAGAAGTACGTATTTGTTTCACACACACACACGCACACACACACACACGCACACACACACACACGCACACACACACACACACACACACACACACACACACACACACCAACAGTACACCGTAGAGACAAGCCATTCCATTATATCACCAAGTTTCCAGGCAATTATAGACATTGTATAATCATTACAGTTATATAATGAGTTGTATAATTCACAAGTTGCAATGATACTTATATATAAATTATAGACAAATACTTATAAATGACTTATGATCGGAAAAAAAATTAAAGCTGTATAATCATAGACGGAAATACTGACAAATGTATAATCTATCAACCAAAATACTACCCAAAAATACATAAATCATATACCAAAACACACATACAAACATACAACACATAAACTGAAAATACTAAGATCTTGTATCCAATAATTCACACACACCACGATAACGATAATTACATCAATTATTCATATCCGAGTATAACAAATCGGTGGATATAAAAAAAGAAAAAGAAAAAGATGAATCGGATTTACGAGCCGATTTAAGGAGTCTTGGAATCCAATACCGTCTATTGTAACCTAATTAGATTCACTGACCTGAGCTTCCCAATAACAGTTTTCGATCCTCGTAGCAGATTATATTATGGAGTTTCGAAACTTAATGAAATTGGTTCCTTGGATAAATGAATCAGTGTTGGTTCGTGTCTATAAAGTTAAGGGTTTAGGTGAGATAAAGAGAGAAGTCCGTTAGTATTTAGACAGTATATCTAATAAAAAAATAATAATATCAATGCCAGGATAAGCGATAGTCTGCGTCTGGCGTTTCTCTAACACTTGAGACAACTCGTAAGGAAAGCTATTAATACTTCAGGTAAACTTTCGTCTTTCGCTTCGTTCCTTGGTTACCTGAGCGTTCTCTTATGGTCAGGTCTGTTAATCTGACACATACTGAAAGTGAAAAATCCATCAGTCTAAAGGAACTATTAATCTGACTGATGAACTTGAGTAGAGAGAGTGTAAGAAACCGAGGGAAAAAATGAATGAGAAGGAAAAAGGAAGGGGCAAGAAAATGCTAAATCAAGGAAATAGAATGAAAAGGGGAAAAAGAACAAGAATGGAAGAATGGAGGTTGTTATTACTATTATTATTATTATTATTATTATTATTATTATTATTATTATTATTATTATTATTATTATTATTATTATTAGCAGTAGTAGTAGTAGCTATAATAATAACATTTTAATAACATCATTATTATTATTAGCAGTACCATCATTATTATTACATCTCCTGTCATTATCATTTATGTCATTCTAACTATTGTCGAGAGTATTATTATAACATCATTATCATAAGTCCCTGGACACTAACACTTCGCAAACCGGATAATTAGATGCCATTACGAGGTCGGAGTTCTCGTTCCAGCACCTCGACCCGGCAAATTCACAATCCATTGCCTTCCTCACGCGCCTAGTTGTGACACACACTAGGCCCTGGTGTCTCAAAGTTCCCTAGGGTAAATAATATGTTCCTCTTAAATGGCTGACTGAAGCTAAAACACAATTAAATTAGATATATGAACGTTTCTACTTTCCTCACTCAAGCTAAAACGTAAGAAAGTTACATAATGTAGCTGACGAATGATATACAGTAGACACGAAGTAAAATGTTAAAACGAATCTATCTTTTGACGTAAGGTAAACTTTATAAATGACATCAGATATAACATGTAAATTCTATCGATGGATCTACCTTAACTAGCAACGGCCACATAACACAAGACACGGGCAAAGGATGTTCTCGTGTACCGAATATTTGTAGATCTAAAACATCCTAGACTGCTGTTTCTACTCGTATGTTTTGCCGTAATCACACACTCAACGCCGCGTAATATTTCTACAACGGGGAAAATCTCTCGGGTAGAATCATTTGAAAACGGCAACAGAGCGTCGTAAAGTAGGATGGCGTATCTTATTGATGGGATCTAATGCGGTATTTATGCGATCGTATTCCGCTCAACACATGTAAACAGACGGCCGCGCGCAGGTTGCTATTTACCAGATGCGCGATGATACTGATAACCGGATCCTAAGGTTATCACTAGTAATATTATGCTAGTTAGGGTGTATATAATTGCTTAGTTTACTTAATGAATGGTCTACGCTTGTGTATCCAGTTCTTCATCTGTTTCTATGGCTCGATGATCTAGTGAGCAGGTTAATGTGTCTTCAATATTATGTATTTAAGGTAATGTAAGCGAAAACGTTTTTACCTGTGGTGCAAATTATTACGTTGAGATACAGGTGTTTATGACCAGCCTATATTCTCATTAAGGGAGATTTGTCTTTTGTTGAGAGTAAGATATTTTAGTATTCGGGATATGATACGTATCTAATTAATTCTAACCTAACCTAACCAAACCAAATCAAACCAAACCAAACCAAATCAAACCAAACCAAACCAAACCAAACCAAACCAAACCAAACCTCACCTAACCTAACCAAACCAAACCTAAACTAACCAAACCAAACCAAACCAAACTTAACCACCACATATCTCTGCCAGCATCATACTATCAATAATAAACAGGAGAGCTTTCTCATTGTATCATTATCTATTATGAGTTTCATCTCTTTACAAGGACCACAAAAAATAATGAATACGACCATTAGCTTTGAGGACCTGAATCATTGTCTATTTTTTCTTTTTAAATGAAACATCAACAGGATATATTTGTGAGACTAATATTGTTTTTAAGACGTGGTTTATGAATAGGGTGACACACACACACACACACACACACACACACACACACACACACACACACACACACACACACACACACACACACACACACACACACACACACACACACACACACTCGAAGCTAAAGCACAAGAGGACCCCTAAAAAACACAAAATTCATTTAGCCCAAATTTAATATAAAACCCACATCAAAGCCGCTCGCTCTACCCAATCCCTTACTCATCCCTCCAGGGCGAGACTGTCTCTAAAAGCTCTCCCTCCCTCCCTCCTTCCCTATCTTCCTTTCTCCTTCCCTCCAACTTTCTCTCTCTCTCCCTTCTTTTCTCCCTCCCGAGCTTCTGCCTATCAATCTACATCGGATTTCTTTCCTTTCCTTCTCCCCTTCCATCTATCATCTACCTTGTTTCATTCCTCCATCCCATCATTTCCACTAAACTTTCCTCGCTTACTTTCTCCTTCCTTTCGTCTCTCTCTCTCTCTCTCTCTCTCTCTCTCTCTCTCTCTCTCTCTCCTGGTACTTTCTTTTCTCCCTTTTATACTATCTCCTACATATACTCACTTTCTTTTGCACAGCTTTCAGTTTCTACGACACTTCCCCACCTCACCAGTCATCAGCTCTCCCTTTCCCTCTTTCTTTTCCCCTTCACCACCTTCTCTGATAATCTTTTCAATCTCTCTCTTCCGTCATTCTCCTACCCTATCCCTCCCTTCCTCTCTTCCCCACCTTTCTCTCACTCCCGCCCCCTCACTTAAGCTCTGTTTCCTCCCCTAATCCGCTCATTCTTTCCTTTATCCTCCATTCCTTTCCTCTACTCCTCCCTTCTCTTCACCTCTTCCTTCCTTTCCTCATTTTATCTCTTTTCTATTCCTCATTTTATCTCTTTTCTATTCCTCCCTTCTTGTGCTTTCTTCTTCCTTCCTTTCCTCTCCCCTTTCCAATTTCCTTTCCTTTTCTCTTTCCTTCCTTGCTACTCTTTTCTCTCTCCTCCCTCGCATCTTCCATCCCCTCCAATATCTCTCTCCACCTCACCACCCATCTCCCCTCCTCACCTTTCCTCTCCCCTCCCCTCCCTTCCATTTCCCTTCCTTTTCTCTTTCTTCTCCCCTCCTCCCTCGCCTCCTACTTCCTCTCCCCTCCCCTCCCAGTCGCTAATCCCCCGTGGGACGCTGTCAGGCAGGATGTTAGGAAGGCATATTCGTATATTTTATTCGCTACTGAAAAGACGAGTGCCACATGAACCTGGAAAAGCAGAATTCTATTTCGTGGTTATATACTGGCGGTAAATGGCGGCCCGATTTTAATCTCTGAATTTCTAATGCGTGTTCGGGTTCACTGGCAATTAGCACATAATAGGTAAGAAGATTGGCATGAATAATTTACCTATGATCCCTTCGGTTTTGCCCAGTACGAGAAATTCACAATAACAGTCTGAGCTTGTGTGTACTCAGGTGTGTATTGTGTACTCAGGTGTATATTGTGTACCCAGGTGTGTATTGTGTACTCAGGTATGTATTGTGTACTCAAGTGTGTATTGTGTACTCTGGTGTGTTTGTTTATTTATTTATTACTCGCAAAAGTAACATTCTATAACCAGGGAGCGAAGGAGACGATTCATATTTAAGCTCTTGGGGAAAACTGTTGGGTAAGACTCCAACAAGAAATTGACTTTCTGATACGATACAGAGAGACGTACAGACAACAGGTAGTGGCTGTTTTGTTGTCTTTGGTAGCTTCAGTGAGTCTGGCGTCTTGTTAATGGAAATACATCTTAAAGCTTCATTGCTCTGAGATTCGCTGCTGCTATGAAACGGTAACCTTTTGTATAGCAACCGTATATGTGCTCCTAGTTCACGCAGATCACTAGTAGTTTTTATCATAATAGAGGAAACATACAAGAATGACACCAAATACTCATTCCTATTAATAGTTATCCCTAGAACATATATATATACTAATAAATTAAATAGAATTAAATAAAATTATCTACATTTCTAAGCGTTCACCCCTTCTCACCATTTTCTCCCAACTAAAAATTAGAACAAGATCTTTGAATACAACAGCTGCTTTAATCCCTAAATATAACACGATATGACACGGCCTGCGTCTCTCCGTGCCCCTGGGAGTGTGAAGGGTCGCCTTTCAGTGGTGAGGATCCCGTGTTTGTGAGACAGCCACGTACACAAGAGTCAGTGTTTACGCTTTAATGTGTCACCAAAAATTTACCAAGCGTTTGGGTCTCGCCGACATACATCAACACAGAATTAAGGGAAGAGAGGGTAAGCTGACACTCCCTTAACGAATCTTCCTTAGGTACAGTCCCCGTCACTAGCGCATTTACAGTGGCTAGTCAGGTTTTTTGTGCAGTGTGGCAGAGCTGTGTTTGTTTACATTCGACAGAAGGAAACTCGCAATGGTAAACATACTATGGAATCAAATTGAGACAATATTAAAACAAATACCTCGAAGATAATGATTTGTGGAATGTTTGTATGATGAGCCCCTGTAAACGCACTAGTGAAGGGGACTGTACATAATATTACAGATTTCAGATTTACCCCCATTCAGCGCGATGGATAGTTTATTGCACGTATATAAATCATTTAAGAATTATTGCTTAATTTATCAATGGAGGAACACGGAATATAAAAATGCTATTGATCATCAAATATTTAGTCCATATTGTAACTTGTAATCAGTAAGAGTGATGAGACAAAAATCGGTAAATAAATTCTGTATATTTTACTAATTCATATTAATTGAAGATTTATGTGAACAGAAGAACAATAACAATGGATGAAGTTAATTATGATCAAATCTCTATCAGTGTCATGGGTTACTTAGGCTTACCCACGCAACCAATTCCAAAGTTTGTTTTACTAGAGATAAGGCACCCGGCGAGCCATGACTATGACATATGTTTTCCATTAGTGGTATTTTAGCCAGCCTATAGGGGTAGGCCAGTGAGACAGTGTTGTACTGTTCATCGCCTCACACTCCAAAAACCTCATTTTAAGTAGTATCATCTAGGCCATGGGTTATTTAAGACGTCCCCCATCCTCTCCCTCCTGAAGGGTACGGGACACCACACAGAATCCTCCACCGCCACCCTGTCCTGTGGGCCGTCGTCGACACGAGATTGTGTTAACCTAGGTTCGTTATCCCCGTGGAGATATCACGTGTGGAAGCCTGGTTGCGACAAAAGCAATCCAGGCTGGCCTATTGCACCTAAGTGGTTAATTCAAGTCACGCTTACCAGTTCTCCTTGCCGCGACAACCGTCTACAGTGACTGTCAGTGACGCGAGACATGTGTGGTAACCCAAGAGTACTTTTTTGTTATTCCCCGTGAAAGAAGTCCTTGTGCGGAAGCCTGGTTGCGACAAAAGCAATCCAGGCTGGCAGTAAATGTATCACTTGAAGAATTAAGGCTCTGTTAAGTCATACCCACAGTAGAGTAATCACATGTGTCCCCAAGTTGAAAATTTCCTCTTTTAGAAGATTAATTTTATTACATCATGAATGTGAGTGATTCATATATCCATGCAAATTGTAAATCAATTTATGAAAGCTTGACAAATAAATGTAAGTGCAATTATCTGCCCGTATCTGTGATCCTATCTTATTATTACTTAAGGTAATGACTGATTGGTTATGACAAAGTATAACCAATAACTTAGATGGATGTTGGAAATTAATGAAATTCATTAAATCATCAATTATCAAGTATAAATCATGGGATGTCAGGTGGTGGAGTGATTTTCTACGTAGATACACCATAATCTCCTGTAAGTAATCAGTGTGAAGGTATCGAACTCTACGGTAAGAAATATAAGAAACACAATATATTATAATCTTTATATAATATAATCCACACTTAGACCACTACGATATAAAAACCTTGACACTCAGTATTAGCTATTAAATTCAACTGGGTCGACAATATTCGCAATTTTACCCATATATTATCAGTTATTGAAGAATTATACTCAACAACGGATTTAAATAAATATACAAAGGAAATCCCGTAGACAAGAGAGAAAAAACGATGAGGAATAACAAGGAGAGTGGAAGATCATAAAAAAAACTAAAATACACTATTTTATTTACCTGACAGAAGAATCCCTCGCGTATAAACGGACGAGCACCGCAAGGCACAATTACAACTGAAAAGGCAGACATTTTACTCATAAGATCCCCACCAAAAAAAAAAAAAATACAAATTCCCCCTAATATTTTTACCTAGAATGACTTTTACGTATATAGAACTTTTTAAAACCCACAAATACAAACATTTTTATTTCACCTGTAAAACTATTTCCTAAACAACTGGTGCAGAGGTTACGTTAGGTTAGGTTTGGTTAGATTAGGTTAGGTTAGGTTAGCCATCGTCTTCTATTTACGTAAGATTATCGACATATCCAAGAGGTTGTAAATGAAACAACTTGGTGAATACAGAGTTCCTCTTTGCCAGAGTCTGTCATGTACATAGTTTGGTGCGTCACTGTGGGCCAGAAACAAACTGAGGGAATTATTTGCTCTCTCTCTCCCTCTCTCTCTCTCTCTCTGTCTCTCTCTCTAACACCAGGTAGTGACGCCTCAGCTGTAGTTTTCAGCCCTTCAACCTCCTGAACTTTCGAACAAGAATTTAACTTCAGGCTTCCTGTCTCCTGATTGCCGATTATTGGACAATTTTCCCGTCGACACTTTTATCACGAGGCTACCTGAGAGAGAGAGAGAGAGAGAGAGAGAGAGAGAGAGAGAGACCAAAGGTCACTTTATGCTGTGGTCATTATGGCAAACAAGAAGAAACCCCCAAAAGGCTTTTTCTTATCTCCATGGCAACCAAGAGACACTCTGTGGTTACCATGGCAACTAGGGGAAGCCTGAGGGCCTAAGGGGGCGAACTGAGAAAGTACCGAGACTGAATGGCTGGATGGTGAGACACACCTGCCCTGAGGGGACCTGTGAGGGGAGTTCTGCTAACAGGTGAGGGGAGGGGAGGGAAGGGGAGTGGAGTACATGGAGAGGTAAAGGAGGATGGAGGAGGAAGATTGGGAGGGAAGACTAAATGTAAGGGAAAGTGGAAAAGAAAACGAGGGGGGAAAGGCTGATGGAGGGGGAAGACAGGAAGAAATGAAGGGAAGGGGAGAAAGTTTACCGAGAGGAGAAGGGGATGAGAGGAGGGGAGAGGGCAGAGACTGAGATTATTATTATTATTATTATTATTATTATTATTATTATTATTATTATTATTAAATTATTATTATTATTACTATTATTATTATTAAATTATTAGCACACAAATAATTGACCTAGACATCTCTCTATTATTTTTTCTCTCTCTCTTTCTCTCTCTCTCTCTCTCTCTCTCTCTCTCTCTCTCTCTCTCTCAGGATCAGGGGAGTGCAGGGAAGTTCCTCATCAAACTGGCAGAGATTTTAGGGAAAGTTTGTACAAGTTTGATTACTTTTAAGTTAGGGAAATAATCTGTTGTGTGCCCCGCAAGCACCAGGTGTTGAGAGAGAGAGAGAGAGAGAGAGAGAGAGAGAGAGATTTTAGAAAGTTCGTACAATTCTCTCTCTCTCTCTCTCTGCGGTACCTCGGTATCTCTTAAGTATCTATCTCTTGGCGCATCTGTCTATCTCCAGACTATGTTCATCTGTCTTTCTGTCAAATTTCTGCCTGTTTGTCTTTCTGTGTGTGTGTGTGTCTGTCTGTCTATTAACCTACTTTTCTATTTATCTATCTGTTTTCTGCCTGTCTATTTCTCTATATGTCTGTCTATGTCTATTTGCCAATTTTGACCCCCAGTCTGTCTATCTATCTGTCTATTTGTCTGTATCATTATCTATCATCTCAAACAACTGAGACACTTACACTATTATTATCCAATTCCTTCTACGTCCTAACTTTGACCTGATGTTAAAGGCTCTGTTATTAAGTAATTGAGGAGAGGCAAATTATTCACTTAAAACTTAAATAATTTTGAGTTGATGTAAGTAATAATATTTTTCTGGGGGTCTTCTCTCATTTTGCTCTCTGTCTTTCTCTGTTTTTTTCCATTCCTTCTCCTTCCCTTTCTTCCCGATTCCTTCTTCTTTCATTTCTTATTTATTCATGCTTCCCTCTTTTCCTCCTTTTCATTTTTTTCCGACTTTTAATTTCGACTTTCATTCCTCTCTTTATCGTTCTTTCATTTAACGCTCTTTCCCTCCCTTTCTCCTTCATTCCTTTTTACTACCTTCCTTCCTTCTTCCTTTCGTCCTTCCTTCCCTCACCCTTTCCTCTTCCTTCTTTTCTTCTCTTCTCACTTCCTTCATCCTTCTTTCCATTCCACCAATTTCCCTCCTTCTTCTTTCATCCTCTTCTCCCTTCCTTCATCATTCCCCCCCCTCCCTCCTTCCTTCTTTTCCTCCATCCTTCATTCCTTCCTTCTCTTTTCACATCCTCTATCCTTCCCACCGTCCCTCCCTCCCTCCTTCATCCCCCCCCCCGTGGTGCAGTAACAAGCGGGTGACGAGGGAAGGAGTTCTCCCTCTCCTCTCTCTCTCCTACACCTCTTTTATCTTACCTTCTCTCCCTCTCTTCCTTCCTCTTCCTCATTACTTCCTCTTTCCAATCTCTCTTTCTTTTTTTCCCTCATCTCTTAGCCCAATTATTTTCTCATTCTGTGTTTCTTGTCTTTATTTTCTCTCTCTCTTATTTTCCTTCTGTTCCTTAATTCTTTCTTCCTCCATTTCATCTTTATTTTATTTTATCTTATTCTCTTCCCTATCCATTTATCCAATCTCTCTCTCTCTCTCTTCCCGTTAATTCTTGCTTTTTATTACCTCCTCCTTCTCTCATTTCCTTGTTTTCCTTCTTCTCCTCCTCCTTAATTCTCTCTACGCTGTTCATCCCTTTCCTTTCTAGTCCTTATTTACGTCTTCTAATTCTTGTTTCTCCCCTCCCGGTTTATTCTCTTTCTCACATATGCCACTCATTCGTTAGCGGCTTCTATTCCTCCCTCTATTCTCGTCTTTTATTCTATCATTTCTCTTCCTCCTTTACTGTACTCTCTTAGTGTGTGGTGAGAGAGAGAGAGAGAGAGAGAGAGAGAGAGTAATGACGTGGGGGGGGGGGTAGGAAGTGTGCTCACGTAAGAGGGAGAGGGAGAGAGGGGTAGTATCGGGGAGGGAAGGTGGTGACGTGGGAAGGAGGGAGAGGGAGAGCGTGTAGTGACGTGAGAGAGAGGAGGAATGATAGAGGGAGGGAGGGTGAGGTGGGAGGGAGGGAGGTAGGGTAGTGAAGGAAGGAAGAGGGAATGATTGTAAGGAAGGAAGAAAGGAAGGAAGGAGGGGGAATTTTAAGTTTAGTTGAACAAATTTATTGATAAAGCTTGTACGTATTACAGTTTGCCTATTCTGAGTAATTCAGTCAGGTCTTGACACTGAGGGTGGGATCACTGTTCACTGCCACACAGGACAGAGGTTCATACACAAAGACATACATCATATTCATTAACAGTATATATAGGTCAGAGTCATGTGGGTAATGAGGGGGAAGGGTAGTGGAAGAAGAGGGAGGGGTGGTAAGGAGGGATGAGAGGGTAGTGAAGGACAGGATGATGGGACAGGAGGTAGTGAAGGACGGGGGGTAGTGAAGGACGGGGGGGGTAGTGAAGGCAGAAGTGTGAAGGTAGAGGGAGGGAGGTAAGGAAGGAGAGAAGGAGAGTAGGAGGGAGGGAGGGAGGGAGATGGGGGTCTAGCAACCCCCTGATAGTATTTAATTGCCTCATACGTCATGTCTGAGGCTTTCTACCGGACAAGTTAGTCTCCTAGGCTCGTCCTCCCATCTCCTCACGTCTCCCAGTCTCGTCCTCCCATCTCCTCACGTCTCCCAGTCTCGTCCTCCCATCTCCTCACGTCTCCCAGTCTCGTCCTCCCATCTCCTTATGTCTCCTTGGCTCGTCCTCCCATCTCCTCACATCTCCCAGTCTCATCCTCCCATCTCCTCACGTCTCCCAGTCTCGTCCTCCCATCTCCTCACATCTCCCAGTCTTGTCCTCCCATCTCCTCACGTCTCCCAGTCTCGTCCTCCCATCTCCTCACGTCTCCCAGTCTTGTCCTCCCATCTCCTCACGTCTCCTAATCTCGTCTTTCTGTCCTCCTCCTCCTTCTCCTACTTGCGTCTTCTTCCTGTCTCATTTTCGTCGTCCTTCAAGTCTTTTTACCTCCTCCTCCTCCTCCCCTCTTCCTCCTCTTTCTACACGTCATCCTATCCTCTTATAAATCATCTCTACGCTGGAGAAGTTAGTCAGTCTCCTTGCCTCTTCCTCCTTCCTTTCTGCCTCCTCCTCGTCCTCCTCTTTCTCTGCCTCCTCCTCTTCCTCCTACTTCTCCATCTCCCCATCTTTCTCCTCCCCCCCTCCTCTTACACCCACAAAATATAAGGTATAACAAGTTCACCTCCCTTTCCACTTCCTCCACACCCTCTCCTTCCACACCTCTTCCTTTTCCCCACCTCCTCCTCCTCCGTCTCACAGCCACAAAACATGAGGTACCAGGCCAGGACATCTGTGGTAACGTGAACGCTTCTGGCTCGACTGTTTTTGGTTTTTTTTCCTCTGCCTTCATATATATTGTGTTCTTATGCTTCTCCTTCAGATTCCCAGAGATTCCTACGTTAAATTTTACCCCCTCCCCCCCTCTTTACCTAACTGGAGATCTGAGAACGTATGTAACAAAGTACAAAATCCTAAGAACAAAATGGCTTCAATATTGCACTGAGACTATAGGATTTTTATGATATTATTATTTTTTAATTTAGGAATCTCTGAGGGTCAGTTCAGGGCTGGGTATATATGTAAGGGGCTACTAACAATAGTGGTGATGGTGGTGGTGAGAAGAGAGAGAGAGAGAGAGAGAGAGAGAGAGAGAGAGAGAGAGAGAGAGAGAGAGAGAGAGAGAGAGAGAGAGAGAGAGAGAGAGAATACAATATTATAGTGATATTCAACTTCTTTATTTGCTGATAAATGAAAATCAATGTATGAATAAATAAATAAATAAATAAATAAATAAATAAATAAATAAACAAATAAGATACAAAACTCGTATTATTACTTTTAAAAGAAGACTAAAATATAAAAGTTTAAATTAAAAAAAAAATATTATTAAAATTCTGAGACGTTTTCACTGGGACCGATTTTTTTGTAACTTTGCCCACCGGTTTGTCCTTCTTGCCCACCCTTGCCCACCCTGCTTTACCTACCACCCACCACCACCACCACCCACCCACCTACCTACCAGCCCACCCAACACCACCACCATCCACCCACCACCTACCAACCACCACCACCACCACCACCACCTACTGCTACCACTTCTACCCACCCACCCACCACCAGCACCAGTGACCAATAAAACTCCAGAAGATACTGACACACTTTTCGTACTCTGGACAGATCGTAAGTTCCTCAATAGGTGTTTACTTCTTTCCGCATATTACCTGGTAACTTTTGTCGTAAATCTACTATCTTTTTTTTTCTTTTTCTCTTTTAACCACCGGTGAGAAATATAAGCAAGCGCTCTCTCTCTCTCTCTCTCTCTCTCTCTCTCTCTCTCTCTCTCTCTCTCTCTCTCTCTCTCTCTCTCTCTCTCTCTATCTCTCTCACTTCCTTTTATTCGTCTGTTGTGTTTTCCTTTCTTTCGTTTCTCGTTGGATGAGGATTACTGTTGCTTTAAAAGAGGATATTTTCTTAATATGTACACACACACACACACACACACACACACACACACACACACACACACACACACACACACACACACACACACAGATACAGACACATAAAATAGACGTGACATATTTTACAGCAATATTACCTTAGGATAAAAATACCGGCAGTGTTCGTCATATTCATATCTGGTCTTACAAAACTCTGGCGATATTTCGTCATGAAATTGGAGTCGCCAGAGAGAAATTTTTAATGCAAGAAATAGCGCTGAAATTTCCCGTGAAAAATCCCCAAACATGACGTCAATTTATGGGGAAAGAATGTTGAGTTTAGTTTTATTTAAGGTTTTTGTTTTAGGTTTATTTATTTTTTTTAAGTTTAGGTTTTTGGTTTAATGTTTAGGTTTTAAGATTGTTTTAGGTTTAGTTTTAGAGCTGGATTTAGAGCTTAAATTCAGGTATTATTCTTTATTGAGATTTTAGGACCATATATTATGAAATTGTTATTGAGTCATATATAAACTAGAATAATATATTAACTTTTATACTAGAATCTACATATAATAGAATTTTATATCAAAATCCATAAATATATTAAGAATTATATATCAAAATAAGATATACTCGTTTGGATTAAAAAAAAATTCTCAGCATCACGAATGAGAAGAACTTCCATCATCAGTTTTCTTCTTTCACGAACTAATAAAATTTTTCACTCGATATGAAAGAAGTGATAGAGTGTGAAGGTAATTTGCATGCTAAAAGCCTTCTCTGATCTTGCCACGTTAGTTTTAGATTGAATTAACTTTGAGCTAATAGAGGTCTTATGTAAATGCCTAATGGGCGAATATTGACGCTGGATAACTTTCTCAATATGTATTTTTTTTAACATTTTTTTTTTCATCTTTAGAGTTATTTAATACTGTCAGGTGGGTTAAGTAATTTGTTGCGTTGATAATGGTGGTGGTGGTAGTAGGAAAGGTGATGGTACAAGGGGTGATATATTATTGTTATTTTTAAGTGGGAACAAGAATGCTAAAGGTGGAAACAAGAGCTTGGATATAATGTGTGTGTGTGTGTGTGTGTGTGTGTGTGTGTGTGTGTGTGTGTGTGTGTGTTACTTCTCTGGTAGCTGAAGCGAGAATAACATTATATTATACTTCCTTGGCCTCTGAGACACTTGCTGAGTTATGGCTGTCAACTACGTGGTGAAAAGTGAGTCCCATACGTCTGTCGGCATGTTAGGAGCAGCTTGGGTACAAAAGACTGCGTACTGTACTAAGCCCTTCAGTGCACAAGGAGGCAGCGAGGCCGGCACTACACCCCGTCGGCTTAACTTCCCAATTATAAAGTTATATTCCCATTTACCTGATGGTTAACTTCCCTCTAGAGTGAAATTGAGGGAAATTTTGCGAAGTTTCACTGGATCATTGAGACAATATCTGCCAATAATCTGGTGAAATTGTAGTAAAATTTTTATTAAGACTTTGCAGAAAATAGCCATTAAACTTTTTATACTGAAAACTTTTATAAGGCATAATTGAAACTCTACAGATATTAAGTGGAACTGCTGAGAAGACTTTAGGGAAAACAACAAACCATCTGGGAGTTCAGTTGGTTTTCTATCTGGGAGTTACGAGACAGTCCTCTAGGCACCTCTGCTTCCCCCCAACAAGAATTACAGTATTTTCAGCTTATATTTACATTTCTCGGCTATAATATAATTCTCATGCATACCAACCAAGGAGTGAAATTCATGCATTAGAACACACACACACACACACACACACACACATATATATATATATATATATATATATATATATATATATATATATATATATATATATATATATATATATATATATATATATATATATATATATTCAAATCCATGCATGCATACATTCATTGTTGCATAAATACATACAGTATAAGGCAACCAGCCGCAGTGACCCTCACAGGAAGAAAATCTCCCTGCCCTTGTGTCGCTTCTCTCAGAGGCACTACTGCAGAGAGAGAGAGATCAAGGAGTTTACGCCCAACACTAACAACAGGTCTTCTCTGCAGCAGCACCAACAGCAACAAACAACTGCTGTTGATGCTGCTGTTGCTGCTGCTCTCAGAGGACATGGCCGAGTCTTTCTTCAGGTGGCTAAGTTCTCCATTAATCAGGACCTGTGTGGGATGGACAAAGCTGTGCTCTACTGCAGAAGGAAGAACCTTCATACTATATCTGTACTGCTGGGGAAGACCTTGACTAAGCAAGCATGAAAGGTTACGGAACGAACGTTTCTCTTGCAGGAACGGCGATGCCACCCAAGAAATGTCAGTTCGTGAGTTCAGACTACATATTTGTGTGTAAGTAAGGATGAAGGAGGAATCTTCTACTGCAGAAGAAAATCCAAACAGAGTGGCCACGACTTTCTAGAGCAGTGTTATATAAATTAGGTTTGGTTCTCTCGTGTGGTGGTAGAAAGGGCGGTGGTGGTGGTGGTGGTGGTAGTGGTGTTGGTGGTGGTTGCAGTAAAGGCATTAGTAGTGGTGGTAGTGGTGATGGTGGTAGAGGTGGGTTGGAGTGAAAGTATACGCCACAAGTATTTTCCACTGGAGGAGAGTGGGACAAGCTGACTTTTGTTGTGTGGCTGACGATCACACAGACAGCGTTTGTTTACAGACGAGACAACCTATAAAGCGATACCTTTCATTTATAACAGAGAAGTGCCAGCCATTAACCTGACCCGGCTCTGTGTGTGTGTGTGTGTGTGTGTGTGTGTGTGTGTGTGTGGATACGAAAAAATTGTCCCCTCTAACAGTAGTGAACTTGACCGAGTGGTGATGCCCCCCCTCCAACCATCACCAAGATCCATGCATTAATCAAGCCCAGGTATATACAGTATGTGTAGAGAGGGGGGAAAGAACGTCACCTGTATGTAAAAGAAGAGACTGGAGTGTGTTGTTGTTGTTGGGGACGAGCCGCCCTCTCTTAATACAAAAGTACGGCGAAGAACGACAAAATAAGGTTCTTGCTTCAGCTTACGTCCGTGGAACAAGAGAGAGAGAGAGAGAGAGATAAACAGACAGAGACCAACATATAGATAGACAGGAGCAAACAGAGATACACACACACACACATCTAGCTGAGTTAGATACAAGTTGTTTACACCAGAGGTACAAGAGGAGGAACAGGAAGACGGGGAAGAAGAATACAAGTAGTGTGTGTGTTTCAAGAGGAAGACAAACGGCCTCACTCCCATAACAAAAACAATACCAAAACAGAATCATGTCAAGCCATCTTTTATACCGTTTACATCTCCACATCCGGAGTCTCTGGGTACACGTTACAGATTTTTTATTTTTTTATTTAATTTTTTTTTGAGAGGAAGGGGGGATGGGGGAGGAAGATGATGAGATGGGACCTAAACTATCGATGGGGGGGGGTAGAAGATGATGAGATGGGACCTAAACTATCGTACCTAAACTATTTTATACTCAAGCCTTCAACATAGTCAACATTGGTTTGTATTACAACTCTTCCTCCTTGATTGTGATAGAGTTATAACTGTTGTACCTAAATCATTTTATGTCGAGGATGACGAAGCAAACATGAATTTACAGATGTTCGTAAATTATAATATTTCCTCACGAGAGATTTTCCGGAATCCCATATGTTACAGTATTTACGTTCGTTCTCATATATCCAGCTGGGGGTTAGGTTAGGTTAGGTTAGTTTAAGTTAGGTTAGGTTAGGTTAGATTAGCATTAAGTTAAATTAAAGTTAATGGTGGTTAATCTTAGGGTGAAATTACCTGGTGGTCGAATATTCAGGTGATCCCATAACCCTGGTAAGCACTTAGCGTCTTGTAGTCATATACTTAGATACCTGGGTCTGTAAAGCTTTCAGTTCCGTTTAATTAAGGTCATATTTTGCTGAACCCGTTGATTATTTCTTGGGATATCCTCTCTCTCTCTCTCTCTCTCTCTCTCTCTCTCTCTCTCTCTCTCTCTCGCTCGTTCACAAATCCCACAAGAAACGTCGACACTGAGTTAATTATAATTTTCTTTCTCCTTCTTCCTCTTACATTTTCCTTATTCTCTGAAGTCAATTCTATCCATTTAGTTAATATCTTTGAGTTTCATGTTCTCTGTCTCTCACTTATAGAATTACTCTCTCTCTCTCTCTCTCTCTCTCTCTCTCTCTCTCAACTCCTTCAAGGCCGAGGTCAAAGGTCAAGTAGCAGTTTAGTGGTTGTTGACTGTTATCACTTGAAGGATGGAATACCGCTTGAGATGGTAACCCCTCTCTCCTTCACTCCTTTCCTTCCTCCCTCCTTCTTTCGCTCCCTCTCTCCCTCTTTCCTTCCTTCCTACTCTCTCTCCCTCCTTCCTTCCCACCCCCTTCCCCTCTTCCAATAATTTTGTTTACCGTTAATCATCTCTCAATCTCCTCTATCTATCCATCCATCCATCCATCTATCCATCCTTCCTCCTCTTCCTCCCTCTCCCCTATTCTCTCACCTCCCCTACCCCCTTTTATCACATTCCCCATCGCACCTATAACAGGGTAAATGTATGTATGTATGTATGTATGTATGTATGTATGTATGTATGTATGTATGTATGTATGTATGTATGTATGTATGTATGTATGTATGTATATATGTATGTATGTATGTATGTATGTATGTATGTATGTATTATAAATAAATAAAAAACAACTGAATATACCAGTACAAAAATATAAAACCACTTGACTCGCCAATTACACTAAAACAACAACATAAAAACATCAAATATCAGTGGACGACGCATTTGTGACTCGACTACACGCCAAACAGAGCATACTACTAGATACGTCCCTCAATGGCTAGATAAATATAGCCCAATAAATCGAGAGTTAGGCGAGATATAAGTCCTAGGGTATCAAATGTAGCCAAATGGGCCGTCAAATATAGCCAGAGCCGCTGTACCAAAGAGGGTTATGTTTACTATGGTTTGATAGTATATATAGAGGAATATAGCCAAATAAAAACTTAAGATGACGAAAATGAGAGTAAATATAGCCAAAATTAATGCTAAATATAGCCAAATTATAATGAAATATAGCCAAATGAAAAACAAATGCAAATAAGAAAAACAAATAGACGTTATGTAAGGAACAGCCAAATTGCATCATATTGCAAGGAATAATAAACGCATATTGGCGAATTAAAGCCAATTGGCAATGAGCTATAGACAAATTGATACACTTATATCGCCTTAAATATAGCCAAACTATGTATCAAATATAGCAAGATAATATAACCCAAAATAGCCAGACAAAAAATAACGTAACTTAAAATACATTAATATAGTCTAAAATAATAGCACTTAAAAGGAGATGATATAATGAGATAACACTAAAGTATATATCAACTAGGTACAGCAATATAGCAAAATATATAGCAGAGAGAGAGCAAACACAAATATTCCAAGACAGGTAAACAAACACTGTCAGCTGTCACACTCAAGTTATGCATCGGGGAAAGGGACTCAGTTCCCTAAAAGGTCTTGACGAGCGTGACCCAACAATAGCGAGAGCTGGATAACCTAAGCCTAGCGATCCCTTGTTTACAGGGTCAACTTAGGTCACCCACCCTAGTATATGATACAAGGAGGAAAAGGGGGAGGGGGGGGGAGATGGTCATGTGTGGAAAGAAGTGGTTATGGTTGGGAGAGAGAGAGAGGATAAAAAGGTATAAAATATTCAGCAAAAATACACATACAGTGAAAACACTCTTTGTTCTACACACACACACACACACACACACACACACACACACACACAGTTCGTTTGCTCAACAGTTCATACACAGTTACAGTAAAATACATACACATAGTATACACACATATGTATGTCCAAAGGCCATTTTGACATTCAGTATCTGGCAGTGAAAATCCGCTCGCATTTACCAGCAACGCTCTATATATAATCCTGGGAGAGGGGTGGTGTGTGGTGAGGGAGGTGAGGGAGTGAGGGAGTGAGGAGAGGGTGGTGTGCGGTGAGGGAGAGTGAGGAGATGTGTGTGTGGTGAGGGAGAGTGAGGATGAGGAGAGAGGTGGTGTGCGGTGAGGGAGGTGAGGGAGGTGAGGGAGTGAGGGAGAGGTGGTGTGCGGTGAGGGAGGAGGAGGGAGTGAGGGTGGTGAGGGAGAGGGGTGGTGTGCAGGAGGTGAGGGAGTGGGAGTGAGGGAGAGGGTGGTGGTGGTGAGGGAGAGTGAGGGAGAGTGGGGAGGGTGGTGTGTGGTGGGGAGGTGAGGGAGAGGGAGTGAGGGAGAGTGGTGTGTGGTGAGGGAGGTGAGGGAGGAGGAGGGGTGGTGTGTGGTGATGAGGAGATGGAATGGTGGTGTGTGGTGAGGAGAGAGGAGAGTGAGGGAGTGAGGGAGAGGGGTGGTGTGTGGTGAGGAGAGTGAGGGAGGTGAGGGGAGTGAGGAGAGGGGTGGTGTGTGGTGAGGGAGGTGAGGGAGAGTGGGGTGAGGGAGAGGGGTGGTGTGTGTGTGAGGTGAGGGAGAGTTGATGGAGAGGTGGTGGTGAGGGAGAGTGAGGGAGGTGGAGAGTGAGGAAGAAGGGTGGTGTGCGGTGAGGGAGTGAGGGAGAGTGGGAGAGTGAGGGAGAGGGGGTGGTGTGTGGTGAGGGAGGTGAGGGAGAGTGAGGGAGAGGGGTGGTGTGTGGTGGGGGGTGAGGGAGAGTGGGAGAGAGGGGGAGAGGGGAGAGTGAGGGTTGATGGAGAGGGGTGGTATGTGGTGAGGAAGTGAGGGAGAGTGGGGAGAGTGAGGGAGGTTGATGGAGAGGGGTGGTGTGTGGTGAGGGAGAGTGAGGGAGGTGGGAGATTGAGGGAGAGTGGGAGTGAGGGAGAGTTGATGGAGAGGTGGTGTGTGTGGTGAGGGAGAGAGGGAGTGTGGAGAGTGAGGGAGAGTTGATGGAGAGGGGTGGTGTGTGGTGAGGGTGTGGGAGAGTGTGGGATATGGAAAGGAGTGTGGAGGGAGAGCAAGAGAGAGAGAGAGCTACGTGTCTGACAGCAGAATCTGCCAGGTAGGGAATGTCTTACTATTTCCCTTCAATATCTTATACTTGTGAAGAGACTGAAGTTCTATACGATTTAAGCCTACTTTTAAGTGTCTTGAAAATCCACTTCGCATATACCAGCTTTTTAAAACTGACGGTGCCTGAACTCTCTCTCTCTCTCTCTCTTTCTCTCTATTTCCCCAGCTAGCTTTTAAAAATCGACAGCAACATTAATCTCTTACCCTTTTCCCTCTCTTTCTTCAATGTCTCTCTTCTTCTCTCTCCCCCTGTCTCTATCTCTCCCTCGCTTTGTCAGTAAATTTGTTAAACTAAAAAAACTTTCATGATACTTTCTCTCTCAAACTATAACTCTCACCTTTTCTCTCTCTCATACTTTCTAATATTTTGTTGATCCCTTTTTACTTTCTATCATACTCCTCCTTTCTATCAAAACTCCCTCTCTTTCTCTTGCTCTTTCTCTTCTCTTGGTTAATCCACACTATGTTACGAGTAAAGCCTGTACAAACCTGGGAATTCTTTGAGCTGGTTCCAATGTTTACTTCGTGTGTCGTGGATTTGTGTTTGAGATGGCCCTCCCCCTCCTAGCCCACATTTCCCTTCCCAGCCCTCCTACCCAGCTCTACTTCCCTCCCCAGCTCTCCTTTCCCCTCCCAGCCCTCCTTCCCCTCCCAGCTCTCCTTCCCCTCCCAGCCCACATTCCCTTCCCAGCCCTCCTTCGCCTCCCATTCCTCTCCTTCGCTTTCCCATTCCACCACTCTCTCAGTCTCCTTACCCTTATCTTCAATCCTCTACCCTGTCATTCCTGTACCTCTCTCTCTTTCCCTCTCTTTATCCTCCCTCTGCCACCCCTCCCAGCCCTTCCCTTACCACCCCTCTTTATTCTCTTCCCTCCCCTACTTCTCCTCCATCCTTTCCCTCCCTCCCCTCCCTCACTACGTTACACTGGACGGAGAGTGGAAGGTGAAGGTCGACCACAGTGTGTTTGGACAATGCAGGACCAAAACAAAGTGATCCTCAGTGTCTGTATTGTTCGTGTATTATGTGAACTCAATGTCCCGATCACCACATGTTTTTCTTTGACTTATTTTGACCTTCTGATGACCTCTAGACCTTGTTCATGACTCCATTTTGACCTCAGTAGAAGGACCAATAGAGCAAATGGATTTTTTGCCTTCGAGAAATATGTAAAAAAAAAAATTATGAGTATTTAGTAATAATTCGTATTTCCAGTTGGGTTTATTGTTTCCAAAGGTTGAATACAAGGATGTGAGAATGTCCAGTGGTTGGATAGAATTAGATTAGAGTTTCCTGAGGTAGAATAAAGTGTAGGTAGATAGCCAGGTATTTCCAAAGGTATAGATAATTTCCAAGGCGAAGCACAGACACCGTTTCCAGGTAGACAGGCAACCAAACAATTTCCAGGTAGACAGAGAGAGTCAACATTTCCATCAAAGGAGGACTGGAAGGTGGCAATCATCTGCAGGTGAGGGGAGCAGGAAGTGACAATTTCCTCGACTGAATGCAATATATTGTCAGGTATGTGTGTGTGTGTGTGTGTGTGTGTGTGTGTGTGTGTGTGTGTGTGTGAGAGAGAGAGAGAGAGAGAGAGAGAGAGAGAGAGAGAGAGAGAGAGAGAGAGAGAGTCAACTGATGTGCACAGAATCAAATGTTTACTCCTGTTGGCTCGCTGCCTGTCTCTCCTGTCCACACACACACATACACACACACACACACACACACACATGATCTGCAACATTGCATGCATTTGGATATTGCTGTTGATGTGGCTCACGGCGCATACTTTCGGTGTCTATCTCTCTCTCTCTCTCTCTCTCTCTCTCTATCTATCTATCTACCTATCTATCCATCTATCTATCTATCTATCTATCACACACCATACACACAGGTGGGAAAAGCATGAAGTACAGGTGTTGTTGCAGGTACACCATAATTATTCATACCTTGTCCCTTTAAAACTATGTGCTACTGTTGTGAGGTGAATCCCAAATTAGAGTTTTACATACAGTACAGTGGATGTGTGTGTGTGTGTGTGTGTGTGTGTGTGTGTGTGTGTGTGTGTGTGTGTGTGTGTGTGCTTAACAGGTATATAGTATGTCTCATTAAGGTAATTCTTTTGGTTTTTCGGATCACGTGGAAATTAGACACCTAAGGTTATTTCACGTTATGATTAAACACCTTAATGCTAATCTAATCTTACCTGATATGTTTTAATCTAATCTAATTTACGTACCTAACCTAACCTAACCTAACCTAAACCCCGCGAGACAGATAGACAGACAGACCGACACAGAGAGACAGAGAGAGATAAACAAACCTATCTCTATCTCTCGTATCTAATTGCTTTGCCTGGAGATAAAAAAAAAAAAAAACAATCAACCACTATCCATTCTCCTCTCTGGTAACTCACTCTTCTGTTAAAACTGCAAAATCTTAATTCAATCTTGATAATCCATTCAAACTTTTATAAGCTGTTTTCCCTCAGTTCGGGGTTTCCTCTTAATTTTTTTCCCCCCTTTTACTGCAGATACAATTACAGAACGGCACTAATTGCTCTCTCTGCCTGTAACTTGTTATTGACCTCTCTCTTCAGACCTACAACGCCATGGTAGGTAGCGGCAGCAGTTCACTCACCCCTGTAGCGCCAATTAGTACCTGATACAGCTCTTAATATCCGTAGTACTTTCAGAGCTGGACCCCAAGTTGTTACGGTGTATCAGCTGATTCTATACCTGCCTCGAGGGGTCCATCAGTTGATTTGTTGTTGTTGTGGTGTATCAGCTGATTTGTTGTTGTTGTGGAGTATTTGTTGTTGTTGTGGTGTATTTGTTGTTGTTGTGGTGTATTTGTTGTTGCTGTTGTGTATCAGTTGATTTGTTTTATTTTGGTCTATCAGCTGAACTGGTGTTGACATCCATCATGTGATCAAAGGTTCAGTGAGTTGGTCTCTTGTTGTGGTCGAGGGGTTTACCTCTCCCCAGGGTTCAGGATCAAGTTGAGGCCCACCAATTTATGTTGTTATCAGCTGGAAATATTCGGTTTTTTTTTCCTGCTCGTTGCCAGTCCACCCACACCTGTCAGGCCACACATACCTGTCAGGCCACATATACCTGCCAGGCCAAACATACCTGCCAGGCCACACATAAGTGCCAGGCCACACACACACACACACACACACACACACACACACACACCTACCAGGCCACACATACCTTCAGGCCACACATACCACACACACACACCTTCAGGCCACACACACCTGCCACCAAACTTCCCAAGCCGCCAATATCTAACATACCACCCACAAGTTGCCCAAGCCTGGCAGCTGATGCTAAAGACACACACACACACACACACACACACACACACACACACTCTCTCTCTCTCTTTCTCTCTCTCTCTCGTGTCAAATTGAGGGAGTATTTTTGGCCAAAATAGACGAAGAACTCAATAGTTTACGATGACAGAAACTTTTTTTGAGAAATGTTGAAGTTTTTGTACACCAGACCAGTGTGTGTGTGTGTGTGTGTGTGTGTGTGTGTGTGTGAGTGTGTGTGTGTGTGTGTGTATTTCTTAGACTGACCACACTACTAAACAATAACCATTAAAATTAAAACTTACTACACGACTAACAAAGACATACAAAATTTTTAATAAAATAATAAAAACACATTTCCTACTAAGACTGACCCCAAAAAATTATATAAGCAAACATAAAAAGATCACTTGACACAATATCTGACACATAAATAAACAAAAAACAAAAAAAAACGTAAAAAAACATTAAAAAACAAAAGAAAACAGACTTGATAATCAGATCAAAACACAATAATAAACATTGTAACTAAAATGAACTAATCAAACTAACCTTGAGTTAAAAAAAAATAGATTATCTTAAGATATTATCGTAGACTATCGCTGGTAACACGAGTTGGTATGCTGGAGACAAGGTCGGGATAGCTGTTACTTAACTAATGTAACTTTATACGCGAGTGACCCATTATGTAGATGACTTACTGTTTATGACCCCTGTGTGTGTGTGTGTGTGTGTTTGTGTGTGTGTGTAGGGAGTTATCATACATGGATTCATAAATACTAGATAGTACTTATGGTACACATACATGTAAACACAAACAAACGTACACACACACACACACGAGGAGGAACATTCTCTCTCTCTAAATGATTGGAATCTATATTTAACTCACTGCGATTACGTACTCTATGTTTACGCTGAGAGAGAGAGAGAGAGAGAGAGAGAGAGCGAGAGAGAGAGAGAGAGAATACGTACCCTACTCATCGAGCAACTTGGGCTCACAAAAATAACTAACACCGTCTCTTCACACACCTAACCCAACCTAACCTAACCATCAAGTTATAACACAAACATCACCCAGAGATTTTTTTCATGTTCAATATAAAAAAAAAATCCCAAATATTGCAGTAAATTTACCTATGTTGCGAAGGGACCCAACTTGCAACGAATTAGCTTATCCGAGTTAAGAAGTTAGATCTATAGGTAACTGTGGAATATAAGTTTTAACATTAATATAACAAAGGTTTTTAAGCTGTTATCGGGTATTAATAAGACATCATAATAACAAGGTGTATGTGAACTAGTCTGGAGATTCTAGTTAAGGATAAGAAACCTCAAACTATTATTTTCCTTGGACAAAGGATTTTCCACATTACCCCAAGAACAGCGCCAGGAGGAGCACTCAACAGCCTCTGGTGGTCCTGGTTATCCCACAGTAATAGAGTTATAGAAGCTTTATGCCAGACAGTCGAGGGAGCGAGCGTTCAGCCACACCTTCAGCCTGCATCACATCACCTCTCTTGTTTTACGACCATTTGCTCCAGACATAACACTCAACGCTGGAATGAGTGAGTACCTGCTGGCCCGTATCTGTGTTCTGCTGGGACGTCTCTGTGTTCTGCAAGGCCGTGTCTGTGTCCTGCTGAGCCGCCTTTGTTCTGCTGGGCCGTGTCTGTGTTCTCCTTTGGCCGTGTCTGTGTTCTGATGGCCCGTGTCTGTGTTCTGTTAGGCCGTGTCTGTGTCTTAAGGCTGTGTCTGTATCCTGCTGGCCCGTGCCTATGTTCTGCTGGGCTGTGTCTGTATCCTATGGGCCGTGTCTGTATCCTGTGGGCCGTGCCTGTATCCTGTGGGCCGTGTCTGTATTCTGATGAGTCGTCTATATCCTGTGGGCCGTGTCTATATCCTGTGAGCCGTGTCTGAGCTCATATCTACAAGGCCTCTGGGTTCAAGGACTGAAGGATGACACCAGCGCCGCACCAGCATCCTACAGTAATGAACGGGCGCCACATTTCCCCGTGAGTACACAGGTATTTATGACTTTATACACAGCTTTTAACGTTTCCGGACCCGTTTTACAACTCTTATATAACACAACTGTAAAAATTGAGTAGGTACGTAAACTGTCTTTTTTTGGGGGGGGGTTATAATCATATATGTATTTTATATAGAGATACAAGATTCTAGTTATATTTGGTGCCGAATGTTATAATTATATAATGGAAGTACAGGTTGTGTTCGTATATTAAATAAATATATAGTTATTTGAAGAGGTATAATCATCCCTTTCAGCACTAATTTAGATACTTATGACAAATAGAAATGTATAAACTACGCCTGTTTATTTTATTTTTTTCAATTCCATTTTCCAACCAATACGATGCGACGCGCGGTGACCTATGATAGAATTATAGCTTTCAGTAAATACACTCATTTCTCGTCCCTGATTTAGCGACATGTCATAGAAAGGTACAAGTGACGTTGGTATAATATTCACTTTTATTTACGTATTGTGTAACGAGTGGTGCGCTGACGTACGATTTATAAAGAGAGAGACAGGTAAAAAGGTGAGTGCTTTATGAAACAGTATGGAACGCAATACCTGGATGAAGCACCAATATCAGCCACTCCACTGATGGATTGACTAGCGTTTAATTACTCGTGCCTGATGGGAAACATTCCTATCCGTACACAACACATACACGAGCGTATCTACACACGAGAGGATACATACACGAGATGATACGTACACGTGAGGTCAGCATACACGTAGAGATGTACACATGAGGAGATATACGTTTGAGGATGTGTACTCGTATGCATGGAGATATGTAAACAGCAGCATACGCAGACAATCTTATATACACATATGGATACATGCAGATACATATATATCCACACACACACACACACACACACACACACACACACACACACACACACACACACAGCAGCAGCAGCAACAGCCTGGGGAGGGAGGAGGGGAGGGGGAGGGGAGAGGAGAGGAGGGGAGAGGGATGGCGATGGTGACCCAATTTGCGACACGGGACAGACACCCACTGTCCAGGGTCCGACTTCACAATTATTATGTGCGTCTATTCATTGTCGGAGTGACTGACTGGTTGACTGATTGACTTAATGACTGACTGAATGATTATCTGTTTCTGTATCTACTGTCTCCCTCAATGTTATTTTCCCTGTCTCTCTTATTTTCTCTCTGTCTCCCTCACTGTCTCTCTGTCTCCCTCATTGTCTCTGTCTCCATATCTACTTAAAAATTCTCCTCATTTTCTCTCTCACAACCTCTTTCACTCCTTCTCACCCAATCTTCCTCGCTACTCCCTCTTTCCTCCTTCATTTTCTGATCTCCCTCACCACTCCTTATATCCTTCCCTCCCCCACATTCCCCACCCCTCTCTCTTCCTCACTCCTTCCTTCACCTCGCCATCATACAAACTGCAACAGCTATTCCATTTCCTCGGGGATCGAACCATTATACTCGTTGCCTCAGACGAGTTTCCTATCAGCTTGACCCAGGCACCACTACCACGAGATAATACCGTACCACACTTGGGCGTCGTCACCAGCACCACCAGAAGGGCAGCGATGACAGTCCTCAGATAAACTTGTTTCTTAGGTTTAAACAGACAGACAGACAGACAGACAGACAGACAGACACAGACAGACAAACAGACAGAGACCCATGTAGACATAAACCTTTCATCAAACTAATAATATCAAAAGGTCATCCTCAACACCAAACACATTAAGTCACAACACAAATATTAGCTCAGGAAATGATGATATATACAGCCAGCCTCCGTGTGTGACGTTATTATCAGCCCTTTAATCCCTCTGTGTACAAGACAACGTGAGTGAATACTGTACTAGGATCCTATATGACGTTTGTGGACTGTAATCTATCTGTAATATGTAACTCTACCAATATATATGTAATACCTGTAACTGTAATTGTATCTTTACACCTATATTTGCACCTGTACCTGTATATACCTGTTACAGTTGATATACCTGTATTTGTATCTGTACCTGTAAAATTACTTGTACTTGTACTTGTAGTCTTGTTAAAATCTCTGTACTTCTCCTTATGTTTACGTCTGTACTTGTGTTATTGCGTCTTAATTAAAAAACTTAAATGAAATGACTTGAAATTAGGTCGACTCTGTGTGTGTGTGTGTGTGTGTGTGTGTGTTCATATTGACTTAACGAGATGATGATGGCCTCCACTATATATTCCTATTTTCATTTTAATATATTTCTGCTCCATTTTCTGCTAGTATGGCCCCGTCTGATAGTTTGGCCCCGTCTGCTAGTTTTGGTCATGTCTGGTAGTTTGGCCCGTCTGCTCGCTAGATCCCGTTTGCTAGTTTGGCCCCGTATCCTAGCTTTACCCCGTCTGCTAGTTTGGCCATGTCTGCTAGTTTGACCCCATCTGCTAGCTTGGCCCCGTCTGCTAGCTTGGCTCCGTCTGCTAGTTTGGCCCCGTCTGCTAGCTTGGCCCCGTCAGCAGACATGCCAGCAGAGTACAGATATCTGGTCTCTCTGGCGCATCTGTTTGTACAAAAAACACTCCCGCAGAGCCGGTAGAAGACTCGATAAGGGCAGTGTATGGTGGAGGACACACACACACACACACACACACACACACACACACACACACACACACACACACACACACACACACATCACCCCCACACACACAACATCACATCATCCCTAACCCCCCACACGCACACCTCACCCCCCACACACAATCCTCCTCCCCACCACCCCCACCCCCACACACCTCAGAAACTATACCCCGTGTCACGTTGACCTGAAATGAAACTTTACACAGTTTAATCTTTGTGTTTAATTAAGTTCTAACAAGTGAAAGCCCGATAGTGAGGTCACGCCGTGTAGGCAGAAGTGTGGCGCAGTGACATACATATATTAATTATTATTTGTATTTAAGCGTTTGTGTTAAAAGATACGAGAAGTTTTTATTATGACATATTAACGTTACGATATGTATGTATGTATGTATGTATGTATGTATGTATGTATGTATGTATGTATGTGGGACAACGTTGGACTAATCCCTTCCTCTCTTTACCTCTGAGATGAACACCGTAAATATTCCCCCATTTACATAAACGCTCATCAGTGTCGCCAAAAGTTACCCTAGTTAAAAATTATAGCAGGTGATATTGGTCCTTCCCGACACGATGGTAAAAATTACAAAGGAAATCACGTCTGTTGGAGGGAAATTTTTCTCTTTCTTCTTATATCTCAAGTTAAATACAGGCAAAGTACAAGTTATGAAATTTATGAAGGAAATGACGTAATTTTAATTTTTTTGGCCTTTCTTAATTAATGTATACTTGATGATAATTGCAGTAAAGTATAAATTGCGATTATTATTAAGTAAATCACGAACGCTGGAGTTATTCATCTTTTCGTGTGTGTGTGTGTGTGTGTGTGTGTGTGTGTGTGTGTGTGTGTGTGTGTGTGATAATAATAATAATAATAATAATAATAATAATAATAATAATAATAATAATAATAATAATAATTACCGGTTTATTGAAAGCGCATGGTAGCCGAAGACTGAAAATATACAGCTGCATAATTGGGGAATGGGTCTCTTGATTGAAAAATAATATACAAGTAACATATGTGAAACAAATATGATATATAATAACTAGGTGGGGAGAAGGTCATACTACAGGGTATTTCAACATAGTGACAGTGCAAAACGGTAAGATTGACTGGGAGTGAACACACTGGTTGATTACAAGTTATTGATAAGATTTACAATGGTTGGGACTGGGCTGTTCTTATAGAGATCAGTACGTGCTCGTATGGGCTGGATGAGGTTGTGGTGTTGAACAACAATTCGCGGACGAGGGATCTCGGGTGGTAGTAGGAGCCGGTGCCGAGGATGGTGCAGAAGCTTCTCACCAAATTTGCATTTGGGGTCGTGGTGTGGTCAGAGAGCCGAGAGGGTCAGTGTGTTGAGCGCTTCTTGATAATATGAGGCGTCCCGCATCGTAAGGTGCATTCCGACCATCCAGGCGAAACACGTTTTTTCTTGGAAAGCACTATTTTCGGCCTAGCACTATACGATGGTAGTTCATAAGATCTCCTTACTACACTGTAAATAAGGTTGAAAGCCCTTTGAAAGTAGGGTACAACATCGATTTGTGGCAGTCAGGAAATTTTTGGCTTGGCTTTCGAGTGGTAAGGTGCTCTCATCCTGTCAGTGAGCGAGTGAGAGGAGCGGGCGGCCAATCACAGCGGTCAGCCTACAGTCTCCTCCCCCGTCTCGGCCAATGACAGTGAGCATCTGCTATCTACGTCACGGCCCCTCCAGCCGGCGAGATCTACACTCTGATATCGATTAAAGTAAAAAAAGCCATAAGCAGGTGGGAGTTTTGTTGCTTCAAGTCAACATTTCATGATGTGCTACCTACCATCTGCAAGTTCAGTCCTTTAGCTTCAAAATGCATAAAAAATTAATGCTGTATCTCAAAAAAACAACAAAGTTATGCATGTTTGAAGTTGGAAAAACTTTAAACGCGGTTTTCTCGGTTTCAAATTTTGGAGCGAATAACCCATACGATGAGGAGTGCCTAATGTGGAGTAGGAAGGGGAAAGAATAATCTTGCATGCCCTCTTTTGTACTTTTTCTAGGTGTTTACGTTGTGTGGCATTTAGGGGGGAAGACCAGGCAGGGGAGGCATAAGTTCCGGAGAGAACTCCTTGAAGAGTTTCATTGGCAAGTCAATGGGGGTGGTGGAGCGTTTTAACTTCAGTTTGTCCAGACATTTTGCTACTTCAAATTCTTCTACTAAGTCAGTGGGAAGGGGGCTGGTAGGTAAGCAGGGAGACTGGTTGTGTCAAGCCGGGGGAGCGTCTGGCATATAGTTGCGAAATGGTTGTTTGATTGCTTAGCTGCGTCAACATTAGTGAGATGGCTAAGGAAGGGGAGGGGGTGTGTCTTATTGTTTAGTCCACAGAGTTCTTTAAGCTTACCATACCACTGGCTGTTGTTGGTCTGCTTCAGGTGTTGCAACTTGGTTGGGTAGTGAGACTTCTTTGCGGTGCGTTTTTCGTGGATGACTTGGTTGCGAAGGGACCTGTAGCGGTTGTGGTCATTGGGATAAATGGCTCTGTCTCTCTGCTGTATAAGTCTTTTGATCCGAGGTGTGATCCAGGGCAAGTCAGCTGGGTGAGATCTGACGGACTTCTCGGGGAAGAAGTGGTGGTGAGCTTCCGTGGTGGTGTTGGTATAATTTATCCATTTGGTGTCCACGTCATCCACACTAAGTACTTCAGTCCAGGGATGGTGACTATCCACTGCCCGAAGAGAAGCACTGCAGAGTCAGTAATCGGCCTGTAGGTCTTGATGTAGGGTCTCTGTACTTGGCTGGTAATGGCAGCTGAAGACCAGAGCACTGATAGGTGTGTGCTACACCCGATAGGAGGCATTGGTTGAGGTGGTTGGTACTGGTCCACTAAGTCAGTTAAGATAAGGTGTGTGTGTGTGTGTGTGTGTGTACAATTAAGTGTAAAGTGCAGGTAGAGTACAGTGTGGCGCTTGTTGTTTTCACTTACAATGTACAGACGATGACTCACCCACCCTACTAAGATGAAACTGTATACTCTCTCTAAAACCACGTAACTTCACACCATCACGTAAATCCAACTCACTTACATGAAAAAAACCCGGCATGACTATCCACTATCCACACACACACACACACACTACCAACACAACCACCACCACCTACCATCCACTCACCCCCGCAACAACCAGCACACGCACACGCACACCACCACCACCACCACCTTACCAGTCTTGCGTGTTCCTTTCAATTGAAGCAACACAATATTTCTCCTCTTAGCGTCGTGCATTATACGATTTAAAGAACGAAAACATAACAATGGTGAGACAGGATGAAGTTTGGGCAGTGATGAATGACTATGTGGGGGGAGGTGGGAGGGGAGGGGGGGGATTGTTGTAATAGCCGTGAAGGGTGTGAGAGGGGGGTGGTAGGTAAATGTTGGTGGTCAATGGGTGAAAAGGGGAAGGAGGTTAATAGTTTTATAGCTATTAAGAGGTTAAGGAGAGACGAGGGAAGGAAGGGGGAGGGGGGTTGTTGATATTGTTGTACCTGAGGAGAGGTGAGAGAAGGATAGTTGTTGTAGTTGTTGTTAGTAAGGTGTTAGGAATGGGGGTGGGGTGGTTGTTGATGTTGGTGATTAAGGGATGAGGAGGTTGTAGTTGTTGTTGTAGTGGTTAAAAAAGGTAAGTGGAAGAGGGTAGTGGTTGTTCTTGTAGTCGTCAGAGAGAAAAGAGAAAGAGAGAGAGAGAGAGAGAGAGAGAGAGAGAGAGAGAGAGAGAGAGAGAGAGAGAGAGAGAGAGAGAGAGAGAGAGAGAGAGAGAGAGAGAGAGAGTGAGTGGTATTTGTTGTCTCTCCCCCCTTGCTTCCCCTCTCCCCTGCTCCTCCCTGCTCTCTCCCCTGTCTCCCCTTGCTCCCTGCCTCCCTGTTCCCTGTGCCCCCTTTGTATCCCGTCACTCATACTTGCTAGGGGACCCAATGCATTTTTTCGTCCCGGCTTGTGAGTTGTCTGCTATCATTTATGAGCGGTCTGTTAAAGTCTGCGAAGAGCGACAGATAGAAGAATGATAGACGGATAGACAGAAAAATAAATAAATACAATGATAGACGGATATCGAGAAAAGTAAATGGGTATACTGATGGATAATTAAAAGGGTAAATAAATAGATAGATGGATAAGATTGGTATTCATATGAGTTTATACCAACAGACAGGTAAATGTTAATTGAGATTTTCGAGACAAATAAAGAATAATACTGTATCGACCCAGATTAGAATCAGTCCATCTATGAAGACAGTATTCGAACCACTTCAACCCTTTAATAGAGACAGTTGCCTAAGGACGATGGTTCAAGGTATGACTCTCTAAGGACGATGGTTTAAGGTATGACCCTTTAAGGACGATGGTTTAAGGTATGACCCTTTAAGGACGATGGTTTAAGGTATGACCCTTTAAGGACGATGGTTTAAGGTATGACCCTTTAAGGACGATGGTTTAAGGTATGACCCTTTAAGGACGATGGTATAAGGTATGACCCTTTAAGGACGATGGTTTAAGGTATGACCCTTTAAGGACGATAGTTTAAGGTATGACCCTCTAAGGACGATAGTTTAAGGTATGACCCTCTAAGGACGATAGTTTAAGGTATGACCCTCTAAGGACGATGGTTTAACGATGGATTATTCTTGAACAATTTAAAGATAATAATTTAAGGTGTAATGCTCAAGGGGTCAAATCAACAATTCAGAGAGAGAGAGAGAGAGAGACTTGACTCTCCTTCAGGTAATCAACTAGTCCTTATTGTGACCCTGGGGAACCAATATGGCGTGTGGGGTGCATCAACGACGTCACCAGTGTACCAATATGGCGTGTGGGGTACTTCAACATGCCGTCACCAGTGTACCAATATGGCATGTGGGGTGCTTCAACATGCCGTCACCAGTGTACCAATATGGCGTGTGGGGTGTTTCAACATGCCGTCACCAGTGTACCAATATGGCGGGTGGGTGCTTCAACATGCCGTCACCAGTGTACTAAGATGGCGTGTGGGTGTTCTAACATGCCGTCACCAGTACCAATATGGCGGGGTGGGTGCTTCAACATGCCGTCACCAGTGTACCAAGATGGCGTGTGGGTGCTCAACATGCCGTCACCAGTGTACCAATATGGCGGGTGGGTGCTTCAACATGACGTCACCAGTGTACCAATATGGCGTGGGGTGCTTCAACATGCCGTCACCAGTGTACCAAGATGGCGTGTTCAGGGTACTTCAGGAGTATAAGGAGGCGGCCACAAACACCTCCAGTGTGGTGTAGATCCTGCCACTTCAAACGCTAATATTGTCTGGCGTACCACCAAGTACACCCAGCCCTCACCCCTGCCTCTCCCCCCCTCCCCATACCCAGCCCTCCCCTCCCACACCCAGCCCTCTCCCCTCCCCACCCAGCCCCCTCCCACATCCAGCCCTCCTCCCCACACCTTGGCTCCTCCCTCCCCACACCCAGCCTCTCCCTCCTATGCCCAGCCTCCTCCTATACCCCTGCCTCTCCCTCCCTACACCCTGCACCTCCCTCCCACATCCAGCCTCCTTCCCTCCCACACCCCTGCCTTTCCCTCCAACACCCTGCCTCTCCCTCCAACACCCAGCCTCTCCCTCCTATACCCTGCCCTCCTCCCACACCCCTGCCTCTTCCCCTCCAACACCCTGCCTCTCCCCCTCGTACACCCAGCCTCTCCCCCTCCTACACTCAGTTCCTACTCCCCCCAAACACCCAGCACCTCTCCTCCTACACCCAACACTTCCTCCTCCTACACCCAGTTCCCTCACGTTCGACACCTAGCACCTCCTTCTCCAACACCCAGCCCCCCCAACTCTCCTCTCCGGGTACATTTACACCCACCAGTCAGGCGTTACACCTCCTGGCTAGTGTTACACCCCCTGAGGAGTGATCCACCAGCTGTGTACACAAAATATAAGCGAGTTACACCCAGGGACAGGAAGCATTTAACACTGATTTCGATTTTGATAGACCCAAGGGAGAGGGAGAGGGAGAAGGGAGAGGGAGAAGAGAAGGAGGAGAGGGAGAGGGGGAAGGGGGAGAGGGGAAGGGGAAGGGAAGGGGGAATGGTGTAGCGTTAATCAACTAGCTCCCAGCGTTGACAGGTGGCCTAGCGTTAACAGAAAGCCACCCCCCACACACACCTTCTTGTAATTAGGACACACACAGGTAAAACAAAAACCCAACCCATTCATTTTCAAAACCACACACAAAACCTAAAACCCCAAACCACAAGCAATATCACCCCTCCCCCCCTTTAACCTCCTCCTCCTCCTCCTCCTGCTCCATTAACCCACTCCCCCCCCCTTCCCCCTTTAACCTCCACTCCTCTCCTCCATCACCTTCAACTTTCAACACATAACACACACACACACGACGAGGAAACACCAAACAATGATGACACTCTAATCATCTACACTAAACCGATGAACACCAAAATTGCAGGCATAATTACTCGACCTTAATCACCAGCTCCTAGTTTACTAACGAGGGCTGATTTGTACAAGCCAACAACATCGTGTAAACAATTGTACACTCGTTACTGGGTGAGGTAATTTGATGTGATTAGTATGTGTTGTTAGTGTTTTTTTATGTTACTTAAATAATGAAGGGTAAATAGTATTAAGCCTTTGTTGTGTGTTTTTTTTTTACTGTATATACGACAGGTTGGTTGATATGTAATGCCTCATAGTGTACTTTATGTGGCTCTATTGTACACTGATCTGTTATGTACTTGATGGCTCAGATGTACTCAAGTGTGTCTAACATTATTTAGTGTAAGTAGTAGTCTGCGTAACGCTGAGTCCATGTTTGATATTTAGTGTTTTATAAGAGGTGAAATATTCAATGGATTTATAATTATTTTACCTATTATTATTATTATTATTATTATTATTATTATTATTGTTGTTAGTAGTAGTAGTAGTAATGTTGTTGTTGTTGTTGTTGTTGGTGATAGTGGTATCAAAGTGCTACTACTACTTATTAATGGCCTCCAGCCTCCCCCAATAGCCATTCCTTCACCACCATTTTATTATCTTAGTATTAAATATCCTAATACATAAGTAGCAATCCTAACTGTGCTATTACTACTACTACTACTACTACTACTACTACTACTACTACTACTACTACTACAAATACTACTACAACTACTACTCACATTACTTAACACTCAGGATCGCCACAAGAGACTCCTCCTCCTCCTCCCAGTGTGGTGCAGCAGCTGTGACTCCCAGCAGTGACCAGCCAGCCATCTGACTTCACCAACACGAAACAATGATTCTCCTTCTGAGTTACATATTTCCTCTCAACCAATCCACCAATAACAAACTAATTAAAAATACTTATAATTGGCAATCGAGTTGAAATCCTCTCAGAACGAGTGAGTTTCAGAACACAGCTTCTAGTGGGGGGGGTTATTGTGTGTGTGTGTGTGTGTGTGTGTGTGTGTGTGTGTGTGTGTGTGTGTGTGTGTGTGTTACAGCTATTCCTTCTAAGTCATTACTACGTATTTTAAAATCCAATACAAATTCCGGAGGACAATTTAATACTTTTATTCCAAATATTTTCCCATAATGTGAGTAAAAAAATATCAAAATATATATAGAAAAAACACGAAAAAATATAAAAGTTGCTATAATATATCAAATCACATACTTGTCATAAGAGATGTTATTCTTAGGATGATGTTTAGTGAAAAAATCTTCATCATTCGTCAGGCAGAAGTCTTCAGCTGTCGACAGGAATCTAATCTGGAAATATGAGAATAAAAAGGTTGGATTCTGTCGGGGTAACATTTGATCTCTTGGTCTTATACTTGCTCCTTCTCTGTTGACCAAACTTGAAAATCTAACTCCCTGTCCCTCCTTCTATCTCTCTCCTTTCTTCTATCGTCTCCCTCTCTCCTTCTATTTCTCCCTCTCTCCTTATATAATCCTCTTTCTCCCTCTCCCTCCCTCCATCTTTCCGTCTCTCCTTCCCTCCAATTCCCCCTCCCTCCCTCTTTCCATCTCTCCTTTCCTTCACTCCACCCTCCCCACCCCCCTTCCCTCCCTCACTTACTCCCTGGGATATAATTCACCCAAGAGAAGTTCTTTTCACTGAAGGCAAAATTTAATCTACGAGTTTAAGTGTCAATAGCATCATAGAATAACCTCCTTGAAATGACCTTCTGGCCCTCTTATGGTTCAGGTTTAGATTCAACACGCATTCGAAGCTTGTCTGAGAAAGATTCAATTCGTAGATCTGAATGACGAAGATAAAAAAAAATTATAATTCTAAATCCAAAAACTCAATTCAAAAACAACTTTACAGGTGAAGTGATTTCCCTATGACAGGTTAATTACGTGTTGGGCCAGGTAAAATATTAGATATTAAGGAATTGGGGCAGGTAACACTTTGGTCCCCATCATAAGGATATTCTGACCTCAAGGTATAAATAAGTCTCTTGAATCCGTGACCTATAGCTTGACCTTTGACCTCTCTTATCCAGTGTTAATGGGTCTCCAGGGATGGCCACCTAGGAGGCTGATCTCCAAAAGTCCCAAAACGTTCAGCTCTGTGTGTTTGGTTCTTACGGCGTGAACAGACGAACGTGACCGATGGACCAACACACTGGGAAGATTTTTACCCATGTTAGGAAGGTTAGACTGAGGAGGGTTACAACGATCTCTCTCTCTCTCTCTCTCTCTCTCTCTCTCTCTCTCTCTCTCTCTCTCTCTCTCTCTCACACACTCTTTCAATGTGTGGGTGTCTTTCTCTCTATTCTTAACACACTTGAACTCCACAAGTGCGTCATATCGTCCAACTCTTTTACAAATTCGTGAAACACTCAACATCCCGGGGCGAGAATAAGTGCCTTTGACACCTCATCTGAGACCTCAAGTGCCTCGCATTCTCAAAGGTTCGTACGTATTTTTTCCCGCTAATTGGAGATGTAAGAACCTATTTAAGTGGCTCATTTAAATGGGTGTTGTGGGGGCGACGTATATAAGTGACTCACTTTTATGTAGTATTGTCCCCCCCCCCTCACCACCACCATCACCACTACCATCCCTCACTAACTGAAGATGTCTGAAAGTATTTAACAAACTCACTTTAGGGTAGTATATTTTCTCCCCTAATTAACTGAACGTATATAACTAACTCAATTAAGCAAAAACACAGAGCTGGATCCTCACAGTATTTTTTTTATTAATTATCTTCCTTAACTGAAGATGTGGTAACGTATCTAACTAATTCACTTAAGCTAAGACATAGATGGATTACCGAACCTTCGTAGTGTATATTAAAGTTTCCTCCCTAAGTATATATTTAACTGGCTCACATCAAAGCTAAGACACAATTATGGAGGTCAAAATGAGGTTGAAACTACTCCTAAAGTCTCGACTGCAACAAGATACGTTCTCATTACTACCAGAGAGAATTAGCATAGAGATCTTTGAGCATTATGACTCTTGCCTCTCTCTCTCTATCGTGTGTGTGTGTGTGTGTGTGTGTGTGTGTGTGTGTGTGTGTGTGTGGGTAGGTGTGTGTGGGTAGGTGTGTCTTACCCTGAGAGAAGAGAGTATAAGAATCTAAAGTGACACTCAAGCCCTCCTTCAATAAGCTGGGATTATCACCTTGAAGGATCCCCCACGACCCTTGTTATGAGTTTATGAACACTTGACCAGGAGCAAAAACATCCCTGAGTGTTGCAGTTGTTGGCTCTCGTTGTTATTGTTGTGGTAAGATAATAGTGTGTATTGTCATGTGACATCATTAGTCACTTCAGGAAAAAAGAGGAAAAGAGATTGCGAGGAAAAAAGGAATAGATTCTCTAGCATAACAGCTGCATCAACTGTATTTCGTTTTTGTGTAGAGAGAGAGAGAGAGAGAGAGAGAGAGAGAGAGAGAGAGAGAGAGAGAGAGAGAGAGAGAGAGAGAGAGAGAGAGACTGACAGTAGTAGCAGTAATAGATGGTTGTCTAAATTGTGATAGCTAGTGTGTTGTGATCCAAATTGTTTAGGTAAGCCATCTACAGTAACTCTCTTTCTTTCTCTCTCTCTCTCTCTCTCTCTCTCTCTCTCTCACACACACACACACACACACAGCCGTCAATCCTCACCCTCACCCCTCGTCACCAGGACCCCTCAAGCATCAGCTTCTGCCGTCCACACGCGTCAATCTGTCAGGAACACAGAAGTCCATCCACACCGCCCAGCTCCCCCTCCCTACACGAGTCCCAGAGATGCCCTCCCCTCCTGCCTGTCTACCAGCCTCATGCTACCCTGACTGTCACATGCCACTGTGTGTGTGTGTGTGTGTGTGAGTGATGAGTCAAGGTTGTGTCATGAGAACTGTGAGTGTGTCAGGTATATGTCAGTGAGAAGTGTGCGTGAGGATTGGGTCATGGGAAATGTGCCAAGCATGTGTCATGGGTGGTGTGTCAAGTATGTGTTATGGGTAGTGTGTCAAGCATGCGTCATGGGTGGTGTGTCAAGATTGTGTCATGGGTGGTGTGTCAAGTATGTGTTATGGGTGGTGTGTCAAGTGTTTGTCATGGGTGGTGTGTCAAGTGTGTGTCATGGGTGGTGTGTCATATGTGTCATGGGTGGTGTGTCAAGCATGCGTCATAATCAGTAGTGTGTGTGTCAAGAATGTCACCTTTTTCATCCATGATCGAAATACTCATCCAAAAACATCCCTTCCTCCCATCATTCCAATCTCCACCCCTTCCTTCCTTTCCCTTCCCTTCCTTCTGTTTCCTATCATTCCCATCATTCCTCCCTCCCCTTCACTTCCTACTTCCCACCCTCTCCATCCCTTCCTCCCCTACATTCTCCCTTCCCTCCCTTCCTGCTTCTCACCCTCTCCCTTCCCCTCTCCCAGCATCCCTCTCAACTCTCCCTCACCCCACTCCCCTCTCACACCCGCATCCACCTTATAAACACTAGCTAATTACTAGTTATGCCCACCATGTCTCTGCTACCACCACTACCACCACTGCCTCTACCACAATGCCTCTATCACCACTGACTCTACCACCACTACTACAACAACTACTACCACCATCCCTACCACATCCACTATTACCACCATCCCTACCACCACTACTACCACCATCCCTACCACAACCACTACTACTACCATCCCTACCACAACCACTATTACACCATCCCTACCACCACTACTACCATCCATTACTTACCACCATCCCTACCACAACCACTACTACCACCATCCCTACCACAACCATTACTACCATCATCCCTACCACAACCACTACTACCACCATCCCTACCACAACCACTACTACCACCATCCCTACCACAACCACTACTACCACCATCCCTACCACAACCACTACTACCACCATCCCCACCACCCCTATTTTTGTACGTTTATCTTTTCTTTCCCGCAATTTTGGTTGACTTATTTTTAACTCCATTTTTATCCATATTTTTTTCCCATGGTTTCCCCAATTTTTTCCCTAATATCGTACCCCAATTTTTAATCCTATTTTACCCCCATATAGTACTCTATTTTCTACGGCCTATTTTCACCCCTATTTTTTTATCTACTATTCCATGTCCATTTTCTATCTGCCTATTTTTACCCTCATTTGCTTCCTATTTTTCACCCTATTTCCCATCTACCATCCTATTTTTCACCTCCAATTTCAACCTTTATCTTTACCTCCCAATTTTATTAACCTCCTACAACCATCCTCCATTTTCTGATTTTTCTCATATTTATCATTAGCTTTCATATTTTTTCCTTCTCTCTCTTTTTTTATGCTCAAATACATCGAGTGAAAGAAGATAAAAATTTGAAGTTAGCTCACTGGGTAGGGGTAGAGGTTGGTGGTAGAGGGTAGGGGGTAGGGGATAGGGTGTTAGTGGTAGGGGTAGGGTAGGTGGTAAGGCAGGTAGTAAGGGGGGTGCTGGTAAGAGGAGAGACGAAAGTAAATTTACACGTACAAGTATATACTGCTACACGTGGGCTTGTGTTTGCTCTTTCGTGTCTTCAACTTGTGAGTGGGCAGGAGAAGTGTGTGGGGGTTGGTTGGTGGAGGGCAAGTGAGGGTGGGTGTGGGAGGTAGAGGGTGGGAGTGGAGGTGAGGGGGTGAGGGGTTGGGAGGGGTGGGAGGGGTGTGGAGGGTGTGTGGGAGGAGGTGGGGGTGTGTGGGAGGGAGGTGCAGTGGGTGTGGAGGGGTGTGAAGAGTGTATGAAGAGTGTGGAGGGTGTGGAAGGGTGTGAAGGAGGAGGAGGGGTGTGGGAAGGGAGGTAGAGGGGGGTGTGGAGGGTGTGGGAGGGAGGTGAGGTGTGGAGGGGATGGAGGGGTGTGGAGGGGGTGAAGAGGGCGGGAAGAGTATGGAGGGGTGGAAGGTGTGAAGGGGGTGAGGAGGGGTGTGGGAGAGTGTAGAGGGGGTGGAGGGTGTGTGGTAGGAGTGTAGAGGGTGTGGAGGGGTGTGGAGGGGTGTGGAGGGTGTGGGAGGTGAGGAGTGTGGAAGGGTGTGGAGGTGAATGGAAGGGTATGAGAAGCATAAATATATTCTAGAGTAGACTTTTAAAATTCTCAAGGGAGTTCTCTTCATGGCAGCGCTAAACAAGAGAACGTGCTACATTACCCAGGTGTGCTTTAACTAATTAACCTTTCTCGCCTCGCCAAGACGTCACCACACGCACGCGAGGGGAAAGGTGTCACCTCCTTTTATTCACATACCAACTAAAACATAACACAAGTGAAAAATATATAACATAAAAATCCTTCCTAGTCTCTATCTCAAACCAACTGTATAATTATTTCTTGTAATAAACTCGTAATATTATAAGACCCTTTAATCTCTCCTCTGGAATTAAATACGCGTTTGGTTATATTAATATATTTTTATCTCAATGAAAACCTGTAACTTTACCTGGAATTAACTACATCATCTACCTTATATTATAAACATATTACCTTGAGTCTTGGAAAATCACATTACAGTATATCTTCTCGTACAGGTCTGTGTGTTAGTCTGGTAGAAAATACATAGGAGGAATATTTTACACAATCAACCATCTGTGAGTAGGAGGCGGGGTGACGCTACTGAGGTGTCGAGCAGCAGTGTCATAAAGTCAACCTGTTAAACTCCTATACTTGCCAACTTCTTTCCTTTTTGTTGCTTGCTTTATTCTTTTTATATTGTTCCTATGTCGTGGATAATACTCTTTCATTACTATATATATATATATATATATGTATATATCCCTTCTACTAAACACAAAATTCCAAAATTAAATAGAATAAAGAAGAAAAGATTGATTATAATATTATATGCTTTCATTTAAAGAGTTATGGTTAAAATGACACACACACACACACACACACACACACACACACACACACACACACACACACACACACACACGAAGAGACAGAAGGAAAACAGGTCAACAGATACATAGAAAGAAAGAAAGAAAGAAAGAAAAAAATAATCTTCATTATATACGATATAAAAATATTATTTATTTTACTCAACGTTGCTTGAATTTCACGCTTCTCCATTTCACATTCTCTCTCTCTCTCTCTCTCTCTCTCTAAAATTACCGAATTATTCCACGCACGAAAAAAAGAGAGAAAGAGAGAGAGAAAAAATCCAAATAGGTCATTAATGTTCGTGATTAGAGTTAATGGAGTGCTTAATTATGTTCTGGCGATTATTTAACATTGATAATCAGTTTACCTTATAATTCTCTCGTAATTAGTAGAGGAATATACTGCAGCGGAATATTTCATTTTAATTAGTTGTAATAATGTTGAAAATGATAATATTAATAATAATAATGATGATATTACTATTGCTATTATTACTAATGCTACCACAACTACTACTACTACTACTACTACTACTACTACTACTACTCAAATATTAATGATACCAGTGTTATTATTAATGATTATTAATGGCCTACTACTACTACTGCAACATCTATGAATAATAATAATAATAATAATAATAATAAATATATACACACACACACACACACTCACACACACACACACTCACACACACACACAACTCTCTCTCTCTCTCTCTCTCTCTCTCTATTCATCTCCTCTCCCTTTCCTAACCTCCGTGCATTTCTCTCTCACTTCCCTCACCTCTCACTGGCACACAGCTGCTCTCACCGCCTGCTACCCGCCGCTAGCAACTCTCCCTCGTTACCAGGGATTGTGGTGAAGGACAATGGTACAGAATTAATGCACTTCACACACACACTCTCACGGTTCCTCACTCTCTCACATACAACCGCATCTGGTCCTCACGAACTCATCTCTCGAAGGTCAGCTCTCTTTAAAAGTGTGGCACCCTGAGGCCTCCTTCACACTTGAGTATAAGACATGTTACTGTGACACTTTTGGCACTTTACAACCACAGTAGTGCCTTAGCCTTGGCACTCAACCACGGGGAAAGAGAGTGTGTCACTGTAGAGGAAGGCCCTTGGCACTTTGGAACCATAGTAGTGTCTCAGTCATGGCACTTGATTCTAGGGAAAGATAGGGTGGCACTATGTGGGGGTCCATTGAAACTCAACTCACCTCGATAGTGTGGCACCGTCCAATACCCTTGCACTAGATAACCAGCCCCCCAAGGGTTCATTCGACGCTTTCCAGTATCCTTGGTTGGCACTCCAGTAGAACCCACGTCAATTGTAGCACTCGTACGCACCTTGCATCAACCCTTGGCACTCGAGCACACCACACGAGAGAAACTTCATCAGCTTAGAAGGAGCACCTGGCCCTCCTCCATGGCACTAGTACATAAAAGCTCACACACACACAGAGGCGGCCTCCAGGATGAGGTGGGCATAAAGTTTGCTCGGGACGCAGGAAGCTCAGAGGGCGTTTTTAGTGGCGGAGGAAACAAGGTTAGCGGAGCACTAGAGAAGCACTCCCATGGATGAGGGACAATACCCACAAAACTTTTATTGAGGCGGAATTTGTGAGGCAGACATGCGAGGGTGAGGGGAGGTGGACGAGGCCAGGAAGGTCGCCAAGAAAGATGCGAGGAAACACACTAACTTATGCACGTGGAAATTGCGATATAGTTTTGCGTACTCTTGGTCGAGGAGTTACGAGGAAACAGTACTGCTGCTAAAGACAATGGAGGATTAGCCTTTGTGGACTCTGGTTTAGGTCAGGTTAGATTAGGTTAGGTTAGGTTAGGTTAGGTTATATATGAAGTTAAACTATGAAGAAATGTTCTTACATCAATATAATTTTTAGAGAAGTATATAATATCATTGCCAAGCCATGGGTATAAATATGAACACTATCTTGTCGACGCTGCTCTGATAATGAATTGAATCACGTAGGGATTAATAAACAATTATCTATATTAACACAAAATGCTATAACACCCTTTTGTTAATTACAAGCCAGACTATAAAACGCGAACACATATTAAACTTTATTATATCGCACAAAGGCGGGTCGCTATAGTCTACTAGGTAGTAATTATTGTTAATAAATGAGTCTTTATTATAATTCACAAAGGGACCTCGGCTTCCGAACAATAAACACGAACCATCAACATTGGTCAACTTATTTGGCTCGTATGTTATAATGTTATTCTCACTCGTTGTTCACTCGTTTCGTGTTCTTCTGGATGTTATTAACTTCATCCTGTTGCATAGGATGTCCTTGTTCTTCCCACAACACACACACACACACACACACCACGATCCAGCTTCACCCAACAAAATATTCTACACTACACTACACTACACTACACTACACTACACTACATCTATCTATCCCCCTGGCACTGTATTCCCACACTGTATTATACTTCCCCACACCCACACTCACTATCACTACAACACCACACTTCCACACGTACTTCCCCTCTCCCACACTTCACTCTCACACTATACTCCCCCCACACACACCCACACACACACTTCAAGAGCTCACCCCCTCACACTATACCCACGCTCCCCCTCACACCACACCCACGCTCCCCCTCACACTACACCCACACTCCCCTCACACCCAACCCAAGTTCCCCCCCCACACACACCCCACACTCCCCTCACCCACACCCCGCTCCCCCCCACACACACACCCACACCCCCCTCCCACCACACCCACACCCCCCTCATACACCCACTCCCCTCCCTCCCCCTCACACACCCCCCCTCCCCCACACCCAAAGCCCCTCACACCACACCCCCCGCTCCCTCACACTCACCCCACTCCCCCTCTTTCACCCCCGCTCCCCTCACTACACCCCACACTCCCCCTCACACTACACCCACGCTCCTACGATACAAAATTACCCCACAATTCCACACCATTCTTTACCCCCATTACAATACTTCCTTTCCTTCACAAACCACCACATCCCTCCCTCCCACTTACACCTCTTCCTTCTCTTCACTTCCTTTCCCACACCACATCCCTTCTACCTTCCCACTCCATTCCTTCCCCACACACACACCTCTTTTCCTTCTCCCCACTCCCGTCTTCCTCTACATACCTCTCCCTTCTCCCCACTCTCTTCCTCTCCCACACACTCCCCTTTTCCCTACTCTCTTCCTCTCCCACATATCTCTCTCTTCTCCCCATACTCTCTTCCCCTCTCACTCATCTCCCCCTACTCCCTCTCCCACACACCTCTCCCTTCCCCCTCCGCACAACATTGCATTATAAATACCTGCACCATCAATTCTCTTCCTCGTATTACCTGTGCCTGTTTAATATATCGTGTGATTTATATCCTGTCGGCCTCAGGTAACATGAAAGAAAATTTCTAAAAATCCCGATTCACAAATTTGTAGTCGGCAGGTATGTTTGCAAATAGAGTACAGGATGTTTTAGATGAACAGGTGTAAACAGGTGTGGACAGGTGTGATGGGTGTCATGTGTGTGGCTTTGTGAGGAAGAGTGGCATAGTTGGCTTTGTTTGGTAAGAATGAGATGGCTTAGATGTGTGAGGATATAAAGATATAATGGGATTTGTTGAATATACTCTCTCTCTCTCTCTCTCTCTCTCTCTCTCTCTCTCTCTCTCTCTCCTGTACACAAAGCATCCTGTCACTTTCATTATTTTTTTTTGCATCTACCTAACTGGGTTTCTATCATTTGTCTTTAAAATTATTTAGTCTGTCTGCCTGTCTGTCTGTCAAGTACACACAAGAGCTTCCCTGAGGATGGTCTGCATGTCTGTTAACTGAATCTACATATAATTTACTGTACAAGGGAACGACTTTAACACATACTCTCAAACAACTTCGTATCGTTTCATCTCCAGTGGACGAAAAACTCCTAATCTTCATAACTAAACCAAATATAAGTAAAAAAAAAAAATGCAATAACCACTAGTCCACTATACACCTTTATCCAACAAAACAAACAGTACTTCAGACTCTTTAAAATGAAAACAAAACGACAATCACAGACCAGGATCCCCCAAACACACACACACACAAGCAACCCTGAACTGTCTCATCTTGGGGGCCACAAACGCAGGCTGCTCAACTCGTCCATAACCCCAACAAAGCCTCGATGATCCCGACCGCCGTTCAACCACCCACTTCCCCTTTGAGCGACGATTGTATAGAGTCGTGTGTGGAACTTGGGAATGTTAGGAGAGTGCGTGTGGGAGGCTGCAGAAATGGTGGATCTACTGTACCAACGATCACTGTCCTAAATCCTGCGTCCGGAAGGAATGAGCGAAACTGAAAGGCCTTCCTTCCTTCCTTCAGTGGTCTTTGTCAAGGAAAGCGACATTCACCTAAGAGAAGGAGGAAGAAAAAAATATATAAACTCCCGGTGTGTTCTCCATCTCCCTCCTGCTCTGCCCGCAAAAATAATCCCTGCATAAATACGTAATGTAATTTTGCTCGTGTGGGTTTATACTGGTGTGTAACCTAGGATTATGACCCAAATCCCGGATAACGTAGATGGCGTGAGCTGTCTAGCAGGTTGGTGATGACTTGTGTGTCGTGAGGCAAAGGAGAGAAACTTTCGAGCGGGAGGACTGAAGTTGTCGCCGGATAGGGTGAAGGGAAGGAGGAGTTGAGGCACTGTGGGAGTGTTGAGTGGTGTGGAAACTGAGCTGGTGTGGCTGTAAGTGAATTTGAGGGCGCTAGGAATTGGTGGTTAGGGTTGTGAAGGGTTGAAAATGGAACCCAGGGAACGGGGGCAAGGTAAGCGTGCAGCCTATGATGATGATATATCTGAGGGGAGATTTTACCTTACAATCAGACTTGGATTGAGATGATTTAACCTGATGATCTAGGACTTCTGACACGATCAGTGATTCACCGTAAACACGACCCTGAGGCGACCTACTAAGAGTGAAGTGACGTAACAACACCCATGATAACGTTACACATTCAAGACGACGAAGCAATGAATAATGTGGTCTGACAAACCCTTCCCCTTACCTCTCCCCTCTCCCCCCTCCCTACCAAGAAAGAAAATACTCAGTAAGACTAACACAGCCCGACAAGACTTCAAAGCGACGAGTCAAGATATGAGAACTGCCTGTAAAAGGAAAGAGAAGTGGGGTAGGTCTTATACTTCCTACATGACACACAACACGACCTGGTGGCGCCCTCGGCTAACCAGTCATCCAACAAGACTCCGGATTTTTAGAACTTTGTAACCTAAATTTTTCCCTCGTAACTGGATGTGTACGAACACAGTTACCTGTCTCCTTTATGCTACGACACACAAAGATACAACCACTTAAAATGGCCTCGAAAGAGTTCGGTTACTTACAGTAAAAAGAAGGAATCACTACACAGACGGGACAAATCAGAGAGGTGACTGCTGGCTGTACAGTAGAGGGGCGGGAGCTGGGTATAGGCCTCCTCACACACACAACACACATCAAAAACGAACCGACGATGTCTCCGGCCGGGGCGGGGGAGTATCCAGCGCCTCCCACCCCCTGCGGGAGATTTGCCTCGTATATAAAAGATTTTTTCTCATAAGCAGCCGCCAAGACTCGCCATATTTTGACAAGCCGAAGCTAATAACTTGCGCCTGGCTGAATAGGTCGACTGACAATAGGACCTGCTGTAATGAGGGGAAGAGGCTGCCGTTCCCTTACCCCTCACAGTCCTCACTCTAGGGCTTATTTGTTCCCCTCATTCTTTAACTTTGACTCTAGGGTTATGATCGTCCCCTCTACTCCCTTTTATGGCTGAGTCGTTCTACCCTTCAGTTCACAGTTCTCATTCTAGGGCTCATTTTCTCTCCTATCTCTCATCTCTCACCTCTTTACCAATCCTCTAAACTATATCTCTCACATTATAGAGTCTTATCTCAAAGGATTCCTCACACTCCTCGGCCTTTACTTCAGACTTGACTCTTGTGTTGTATTTGTGTCAGGTTTATGTCTCATGCCCGAAGTGTCATGTCTGTGTCACATCTCCCTCAGAGTCATGTCATCTGCCATGTCTCAATATCCTCATCCACTCCATACGTCATGTCACTGTCACCTCACAGTTAGTCCTCAGAGTGGCGTAACAGCGTCAGTTTTCCTGTAAATAAATGGCCCCTCATTTTCCCATCGGGTTTTCTGGTCATAATTTACTCAACCAAATTGTATTGGTTTCTCAATATTCCCTTTTTTGGCAGCAGCGATGATTTAGGCTTTGGCAGACCTGATTTACACCTTGGCAGACCTGATTTACACATTGGCAGCCCTGATTTAGACTCCGACGGTAGTGTTGGTACGACTGCTTTAAGAGTTTGGTACCCCTGACTTAGACATTGAAGATGACATTGGTGCTCCCGAGTTAGATTTTGATGGTAGTGTTGGTATGGCTAATGAAGAATTACCCCCCGCCCGGTGTTCAGTGAGGTAGTCTACTTGAGGTGTACGTAACGCAAGAGTAAAATATATAGTTTCTGCTTTCACCTTATCTATTCTTTCGTCTCTCTCTCTCTCTCTCTCTCTCTCTCTCTCTCTCTCTCTCTCTCTCTCTCTCTTTCTCTCTTCCAGTTTTAGTCGATTCTCTAATAATTTCACCGGTGTTATCCTGAAGCGAAAGTTGTGTCATGGGCTGGCTAGGTAGTGAGCGGTGGGTGGGTGTGGGTTGTGTGGGTTGTGGGTGGTGATGAAGGTGGTGGGTGGCGGCTAGTGGGTGTGGGTTGTCGGTGTTGACATAGATGATGGATGATGGGCGTTGACTAGGGTGATGGGTGGTGGGTGTGGTGGGTGGAAGTGGGTAATGTGGGTGGAAGTGGGTGGAGGGCAGACGCTCATTGTGTACCTGAAGGCCTCGTATCGTCGGCGGAGAGAGAGAAGAGTTTAAGAGTTTCAAAAGAGTGAGTCACATTGTTTTAAAACGATGTCGAGTTTTACTTACCGAGAGCCCAAGGCGATCATATTGTACGAGATATACTGTATGTCTGTCTCTTTGTCTACCTAAGTGCCAGTCTATTTTTCCTGTCTATCTAATTATCTGTCTATCTGTCAATCTGGTTATAAAATTGTCCACCATATATAAAATCCATTACTCTCTTCTACACTTCCCACTCTCTCTCTTGTCCTCATTCAGTTAAGCAAAACAGTATAACTCCTCCACACAGTGACTGAGAACGTACGTCACCTCTCTCTCTCTTAAACTGGACCATGGAAATGAAGCCTCCAGAGGTACTTTCCCTCGAGGAGTCCACAGAAAGTCACTAATTTGTTACATCATCATAAAAAAAAAAAATTCTTTCTCATGAATGTCCTTAACGACGACGGACTCAGAGTATTAAAAAGGCCGGCGTAATGAAGCCTGAATGGCGACGCAACATAAATCATTAATTAATAAGTATTTTAGCTCAACGTACCTCACTGAAAAGGGGATTATTTTGTTTAGCTTTTGGAGAGATTAATTTAGCTTTATATGTACGCTGTGGTGCAAATCAATATGAAGTGGGTTGGTGCAGTGTCTCTTGGTGTGTGTGTGTGTGTGTGTGTGTGTGTGTGTGTGTGTGTGTGTGTGTGTGTGTGTGTGTGTGTGTGTGTGTGTGTGTGTGTGTGTGTATGTGTGTGTGTGTGTGTGTGTGTGTCTGTGTGTGTGTGTGTGTGTGTGTCTCTGTGTGTGTGTGTGTGTGTGTGTGTGTGTGTGTGTGTGTGTGTGTGTGTGTGTGCGAAGTGAGGTTTGAATACGTTTCTACTCGTTATTAAAATTTCAGGCATCTCTTCCTAGACATCTTCAAGATACTTGCACAACCTAATCTAACTTAACCTAACCTAACTTAACCTAACCTAACTTAACCTTCAAGTTCCTCTGTCACTAAGCATAATAAGGTGATTGACTGCACTAATATGGGTTAAGTTAGGTTATGTTAGGTTAATTTAGGTTAGGTCAGGTTAGGTTAATTTACATTTTGCATTCCATCAATAAAACATCAACATGAATTAAAACACACTCTATAAACCACAAACAACTTCCTTCAGGAAACGCACTTACGAGGAAACTCTATACTTTTGATTCACCTCAAGGACAAGTGTTCATAAGTCATCAAATGTCAACAAATAATTATCTGTGGCAGTCAGTCGGTAACACGAGGTCGGTAACAATAAACACACGGTATGGTGTGTACAAATGTACACACCAACACACGAGGTCGGTATAAACACACATGGTGTACACGACGGTATGGTGTGTACACGTCGGTATGGTGTGTACCCTTGTGTCGCACTTACATAGTAGAACTTAGTATCAATACCAATATCTAGTGTACACTCAAGAGGTAGTATGGTTATATGTGATTCACACTGTACACTCTGTGTACATTTACTCCTCACCTACACTGTATGGTGTGTACACTCTACACTCGGTACAATGTACACGATAAGTCATCAAATGTCACACACTCGAGTGTGTACACGAGGTCTCCTATGGTGTGTTCTACACAAGGTCTGTGAACACAAAGTCGAGGTCGGTAGTGCAAGGTCGGTATGAACACAAGGTGGGAGGTCGGTAGTAGGTCGGTATGATATGGTGTGTACACAAGGTCGATCTTAGTTGAAAAAATATGTAGAAAGTTATCTGAATAGTACATACTTTTATAATTTACATACATACATACATACATACATACACATATACATACACACATACATACATACATACATACATACATACATACATACATACATACATACTTCTCGCTCCTATCTATCTATCTATATTCATCTGTTTTTTCTCTCTTACTTCTAAACACACTATTAATACATCTCTGTCTCTCTCTCTGTCTCTCTCTCTCTCTACCACCACCACTACCACCGAGATGCGCCACACCACAACCATATCAAGAACGAATTAAATATTTAGGCACCATTAACTTACATATTTTCAGCCAATTGGATCCACCTGAATGTTTTCCGATGAAACGAATCAAATTTTCCGTCCCATGAGCTGTTGGCCGGAGGTGAGGCAGTCGACTAAACGTAATGACTGACTCGACTGATATGATTCGACTGCTAAACTATACTACTGAGTTAATAATGATTCGAAGGATTGTGTGGATTGGAAATGATTCGATAGACTATGTAAATGATTCGACTGACTGTGTTAATGATTGTAAATGATTCGGCTGACCGTGTTAATGATTGTAAATGATTCGAATGATTATATATCAATGACTAACAAGGGTCGATTGAATACACATGAGTCCAAATACTGAATTAATACTGTACTCGGTTCCAATCAACTGTCGAGTGCTATATAATGAATTGACAGTACTTGCCAAATTGAATCGA
>NW_024729259.1:1490498-1502998 GCF_018991925.1 Homarus americanus
AACATTTACCCGACTCAGGTTAGTTCCTCCAGCCAGCCTGTGTTCCGCGGTATGTAAAGTAGGCGGAAGGACAAGTGTATTATGTAAAACACAGGTTGGCACACTCAAGGAAGCTCCTAAGGGTCGTTGGTTCATAACACACACGAATTATAAAACATTTTTCAATCTCTACTCCAGTAAATAGTAGGGTGTCTATGGAGATCATGTGTGTGTGTGTGTGTGTGTGTGTGTGTGTGTGTGTGTGTGTGTGTGTGTGTGTGTCTGTCTGTGTCTGTGTGTCTGTGTGTGTTTACTAATTTTGAGACACGCTGTAGTTGGGTTACTGTACAGGAGAGAAGTACGTAAATAATCATGCCATAATTGTCTGTCTGTCTGTCTGTCTGTCTGTCTGTCTGTCTGTGTGTCTGTCTGTCTGTCTGTCAGTGTAAGGCCAACGAGGCACGTAAAACCATCATTTCACTTTTTTCTCAACGGAGGGAGATAGAGATAAACAACAAATAAAGTTCTGCACGTGCTTAATCTATCTGCACGTGTCGCCTCCACAGCTCACGCCTCGACACGCGTTGGTCACGTGCTCGTCTGCGGTCACCTGATGGATGAGCCGGCTTGTGGGAAGGAGGTGGCGGGGGGTTGAAGGGGAGGAGAGGAGAGAGAGAGAGAGGGGAGGGTAGGGAGAGGGAGGAGGAATGGACAGAGAAGGGGGGACGTGGGTAGAGGAGGGTTGAGGGAAGGGAGGGAGAATGGAAAGGAAAAGGGAGGATTACTGGTAGTTCACCCAATGTAAATGATTTAGCACACGAGAAGTTTTCTTTCATTATACTTCTCTCTCCGTATAATGGTGCAGTATAATGAATCTTCGCGTCCTTCATTAACTAAAATATTCACGGCAGGAAGCATATTTTCCTGAATTATGTAGCGTCTGTGTTTTATTAGTGTGTGTGTGTGTGTGTGTGTGTGTGTGTGTAGTCACACACAAATAAACAGAACACACACACACACACAACACACAAACACACACACACACACACACACACACACACACACAAGGAGGATTCTGGTCGCGTCTGTGTGTGTGTGTGGGTTTAGACTGGGCGACAGCTGTCAGACGCACCCAAGAAAAATAAATCTTGCTCACTTTGCATGGTGTCCAGCGTCCTTCTTCAAGAGTAAGGTGTGTTGGTTTGAATGTTTCTCGTGTTGTTGTGGGTTGTGTGTGTGTGTGTGTGTGTGTGTGTGTGTGTGTGTGTGTGTGTGTGTGTGTGTGTGACGTCCTGAATAATTACCGACAGAAATTGGTACATTTATGGAAATAGTTTTTTTTATCAAGTATCTGTTTTCTGTATAAATATTTAGTGAGAGAGACGCATTTCATATAAGGGCATTAATAAACATAAATAAATAAACAATAAAAATAATATAACTTAATCTTACCTCCTATTTTTTGTACTCCTTCTCCTTCTCCTTCTCCTTCTCCTCCTCCTCCTTCTTCTTCCTCCTTTATTCCTCCTCCACAAAAACTCGCAAGTAGCAGCGAAACATCCTTACACACACACACACACACACACACACACACACACACACACACACACACACACACACAGGATCATAAAACCGATCATTCCCCTCATAATTCCCCTCATTCGCTGACTATAACTACCCCAAGATTCACGAGTTTCCCTCAACTACTCCTCCCATCACCCATCACCCTCCCTCACCGACTCCCGTCACCCTCCTCTCCTTCCCTCCCCCATCCTCCCCTTTAATCCCTTCTCCCATCACCCATTCCCTCTTCTCCCATCACCAACTCCCCGTCACCACTCAACCCTCTCGTCCTTCCCCTCATCCCCACAAACTGAGAGCCACCATCACTAGAGTCTATCCTTAAGGTTGCCACCACAAACTCAGGGGGGTGGAAAATTAGCAAGGTTATTAAAAATGAATTTATGCCTTCAAGAAAATACTCCCCCCCCTCACTCCCTCTCTCCCCTCCCCCTCCCTCTCCCCCCTCCCTACCCCTCCCCAAAAAAAATACACAAAGCCTATATTGCAGAGTCGTAATGTAGGTTTTTTTTCGACGATGTTACGTGGAACTGTGTCGTAAGAATCCTCAGAGATGCATATTTTGTGTGTGTGTGTGTGTGTGTGTGTGTGTGTGTGTGTGTGTGTGTGTGTGTGTGTGTGTGTGTGTGTGTGTGTGTGGTGTGTGTGTGTGTGTGTGTTGGAGGAAGGGGGGGTTGTTGAGAGGTGTTAATTTTTTTCGCCGTGTAAGTTATTTTTTTTGGTAATTTGATGGAGAGAGAGATGATAAACAGAAAAAGAACAAAACGAAAACCCATAGGAAGCTTTTCAGAACACAGTCTCTCTCTCTCCCTTAGGACCACAAAATAATAATAATATTCCACACCACAACTGGCCGTCACCGTCCTCGAAGTTTAAAAGCGTTTTACTGTCCCATATTTTCCTAAATCCAGCCAGACCATATAATTTCTTGTTTACATAAGGCAGCCAGGAGGGACACGCCCCTCCTGGAAAAAAAATCTTGAGAGAAACAGAATAAACAAGAAAGATGAGGAAATACTGAACCACTGGTAATTATGATGCAATTCTATGGTTTATCAATTAATTATGATGCAATTCTGTGGTTTATCAATTAATTATGATGCAATTCTGTGGTTTATCAATTATGATGCAATTCTGTGGTTTATCAATTAATTATGATGCAATTCTGTGGTTTAACAATTAATTATGATGCAATTCTGTGGTTTATCAATTAATTATGATGCAATTCTGTGGTTTAACAATTAATTATGATGCAACTCTGTGGTTTATCAATTAATTATGATGCAATTCTGTGGTTTATCAATTAATTATAATGCAATTCTGTGGTTTAACAATTAATTATGATGCAATTCTGTGGTTTATCAATTAATTATGATACAATTCTGTCGTTTATCAATTATATATTTTGATAAGTAGATTTAAATAATAATTCTTTGGTTTATGTGATATTAATTCCGTTGGTATTTGTTCTCTATAAATTTACATAATGTTCTGAATTCCTTTGTCTTGAAAAAATTCTTTGGGTTATTGAAGTATTTATGTAGCTCTTGGTAACACTAATTGGTTTAAGTCTAATTCTCTTGTATTTTAGGTACGTTTCTTTACAGTGTTGTTCTAAGCTGGTTTAAGTCTGAAGTCATTTTGGTTTAGTACAGGTTTATGTTGTTGTTATTGTTTTAATTTTGTATCTTTCTTTTCTATCTTTCTAATCATTTCTTATTTGTCGTTTTGTCTCCTTTTTCTATTTCTGGATCTCTTTCTTTCTTTCCCTCTCTCTCTCTTTTGTTTGTATTACTTTTCACTCGCTCACTCTCTCTCCTTTGTTATGTCTCTCTCTTTCCTTCCTTACGTCTCTTTCTCTCCTTCCTCATGTCTGTCTCTCTTTTTCTCCTTTCTTATGTTGGTCTCTCTCTCTCTTTCTCTCTCCTTCCCTCCCCCTCCCCCTGCATCTCTTTCTCGCTTTTCTCTTTCCTACGTCTGTGTCTCTCTCTCTCTCTCTCTCTCTCTCTCTCTCTCTCTCTCTCGGGCCATAAGCAACACTCATTTCCTGGCCACATCTGCTCGTCCTGGACTTACTGTACGCTGGCTACTTTAACTGGCCATATTTTTTTAAAGCCCAGTAATAGTGTGAGCTGACGGGGTAACTCGTTCCCTGTCTGTTTATGTCTGTCTGGCTGTCTTCATGTCTGTTAGGTTGTGATGTAAGTTTGTCTGTATGTCTGTTTAGCTGTGATGTAAGTTTATGTGTCTGTATGTCTGTTTAGCTGTGATGTAGGTCTGTATGTCTTCATGTTTGTCTATTTGGCTGTAATGTAAGTCTATCTATTTTGTATCTAGCAAGTATTTTGGTCTGTCTGTCTGTCTGTCTGTCTGTCTGTCTGTCTGTCTGTCTGTCTGTCTGTCTGTCTGTCTGTCTGCCTCTTTTTGTCTCGTAATTCAGTATTCCTATTTATTTATTTACAATTAATTGATATGAGATAATAAATATGAAGCTTTCTACAATGAAACGGTGCACACACACACACACACACACACACACACACACACACATATATTTACCTGTCTAGACAAATCTTAGGTAACGAGCATAAGACCTATAGTATATAATCTACCTGTCTTAAACACCTGTCCTTAATTACCTGGCCAAAAACACCTCAAATTAAACACCTCAGTATTCACAGACACCAATACACCTGGGAAACAAAAATAAACACGACTTATACCTCTCACATATCTCTCTAACACACACACACACACACACACACACACACACACACACACACACACACACACACACACACACCATGACCTTAATGAAAGCAACTGTGTCACAAATTGGGTTGGTTTGTGGTCACTTAGTTAGCGCCATAATACACAGTGGCTGCAGTAGTTTGTGAGGCACACCATAACGTTAAAGGAGTATACAGTATAGTGTAGTGTAGTGTGTGTGTGTGTGTGTGTGTGTGTGTGTGTGTGTGGTGTTTTATTTGCGGTGCGTCCAGTGTGCTAATGGCAAGGCAGGAGTTTATGGTCTCTCTGGGGGTAATGTGTGTGTGTGTGTGTGTAATGTGTGTGTGTGTGTGTGTGTGTGTAATGTGTGTGTGTGTGTGTTTTTCTCCCCACCCTACCCCTTCCTGCTTGCTTCTTTCATATATGTTGTATAAATGCTCAACAAACTCTCATTAGGTATGAATGAAAACTTATGCAAAATTAAGGTGATATTAATAATATAATTCCAAATATTAAAAAAAAATTCTAATTAAGTGGCACATTTTATCCCCGGCCTCAGAATTTAAACAAAACTCCCTGTGTGTTAGTTTAGGTTAGGTTAGGTTTGGTTAGTTTAGGTTAGGTTAGGTTAGGTTAGGTGTACTTGTTAAATTGTACTTTGATGCATCTTATCAATACCTGGTAACTTATTCACGAGAGAAAACAAACACAATATAACACAACATAACTTAACACAACACAACACAACACAACACAAAACTATTTTCTAAACAACACAACACCACGCAACAACACAACACAATTTTCAACACAACACCGATGCAAATATTTCAAGCAGAGACCTGACTGAATTTACCAACAACAGCCTCGTCTTGACAACGCTGAAAACATGTCAGACTTCACTACACAAACTTTCACTCCTTCATAAATGTCATCTTTGTCACGTTTATCGTTGACACCGAACCTGTCTGTGGTAGTGAACAATGACAACAAACTGAAATGGACCAATCAGAGTAGGTTAAACTGTCAATCAGATTGGGGGGTGAGGAGGATAGGGGTACAGGAAAGGGGTGTCAGGGTGGATAGAGGTTGAGGGTGGATAGGGGGTGAGGAGCATAGAGGTATCAGGGGCATAGGGGCTGAGGGGTATGGCGGTATCAGGGGGATAGGAGGATAAGGGTATTAGGAAGCTATAAGGGTGAGGGGGATAGAGGGATCAAAGGATAGGGCGATCAGGGGGATAGGGATGAGGCGGTATTTAAAGGGTCTATATATAACATTCACAAATTATATTTACAGTGAATATTAACATCATTATTGACCAGCCTAATAAATTAATAACTCTTGTACATATATATTAAGGAAAAACATTGGAATATGTGGTGTATATCTCGGGTACAAACACACAGACTTTCAGTAATTTTAGTCAGTTTTATTTTACGATTTTTACGACGCAACATAAAATAAATATATATATATATAAATAACTCTCCCTACCTGCCTATGGAAACTGAACATTGGGATCTATATATTATTTCAGGTTATATAAACACAAATATACATGACCAGATATATATAAAGTGTCTATTAGAATCTAAATATTGTTTCAGGATAAATAGTCGGTAATATAAACATATTTATTATTTACCGTAGTCGTAATGTTACTGTAAACATCCTTCACCACACCTCAACATCACCTTCATCCTCCCCTTGATGCCAACAACATGACTTGAATGCTTCTCATCTACCCACTCACCCACCCATCCATTCACCCACCCACCCTCCCGCCCTCCTGCTGGTAGTCTGGTCGTGGACGGAAGAGGCTAGCTGGTCCGTCTCGTTGCAAATCCTGACCAATCCGTCGTTGACAAGAACGACCTCAGGCAGGGTCGTTCCGGAAACCCGATGGGCGTCCTCTTAGGGAGAATGACGTCATTATCGTTTTTGTACGGTGTGCAGGTGACGGCCGCCGCTGCAACGACGCTATACAACTTTCCCCTAAAATTGGTAAGTTTGGCGAAAGTTTCCCTACGAGACTCTAAATTACGGGGCCGCCTGCGTCTGTTATTGAAGGCTCTTGTGCAGGATTAATATACGTCATTGTTCTGGACGTAATTATCCTCTCCTATTATTCTGGTTAAATTAAATGAATTCCGATGGTCTAGTTCTATAGCTAGGGATATACTGTGTGTGTGTGTGTGTGTGTGTGTGAAGTAGCAACATATACAAACATACAACAAAATAATATAGCAGCATGATGCATGCCATACGAAAACCTGTACAAATTACCTTTTAACTTTTAGGGCCCGGCGGACCTCGTTACCAGGAGCTCAACAATGCAGTTGCCAGGTATTGTTGGGCTCGGTACGTACTGTATACTGCACCAACCACAACACTCCTCCTCCACACATCAAATTTATTCTTATTTCTCCAAAATAAACCATCCCTTTTTCATAATATATTTACCTGAATGTATAAAAAAAAATGACTGAGAGTCAAGAAATATTATAAGATTTGTCCAGGAAGTCATACATTAACATATATATATATATATATATATATATATATATATATATATATATATATATATATATATATATATATATATATATATATATATTGTCTTTTAGTTATAGTTTAGGGTTAAATAAAATTTTTGAATGGTTAAACTTAATGCTGAGGTTTTAGAAGAGTTTAAATGTTTTCAGTTGTGAATTCTCTCTCTCTCTCTCTCTCTCTCTCTCTCTCTCTCTCTCTCGGCAACACACAAGCATCTCCTAGCAGGCCAGGGAGGCGCCCATAAAAGGAGTTCTGGAGATAGTAAGGGAAGGCAGCGGTGCCAAAGGGTTATGCTGGCACTGGGAGACTGAGTAATGGTTAAAGGCGCCGGTTAAGGGAGCTGAGGGAGTAGATATTGCTTAAAGGCGCAGTTCACGTCTACCTTCTTGTATAATCTCTCTTTCTCTCTCTCTCTCTCTCTCTCTCTCTCTCTCTCTCTCTCACTTTTTTATCTATTTCCCTCTCTACCGCTTCCATTTCATATCCCCTATTTTAATCTATCTATCTCTCTATGAATCTATCTATCTATCTATTTATCTCTCTCTCTCTCTCTCTCTCTCTCTCTCACTCTCTCTCTCTCTCTCGTGGGAGGAAAATAATGTTGCCTCAGGGAACAAAATGTTAGGAAGGAAATTGTATTTACGTCTCTCACCAAACCCGCGACGACGAATTTTATTGACGCCAAGTTTTCCGATAAAGACTGAGGCGAGAGGACGTTCACTTGGCCGCAACCACCACCATTACCACCACCAATTGCCGTCTCCAGATCGCGAAATCGAGTCCTTCCGAAAAATTAGTTGAGTTTTCTTCGCCAAAATCCTATTCTAAGTGAACATTAAATGAGTCTCTGTGAGGATTTATTTTATTTTTATTTTTTGCTTTGTCTAACGTCATCAGTGTGGTCAGATTATTATTATTATTATTATTATTAGTATTTTGAAGAAACCTGTGAGGGAGAAATGAGGAGTTACCGTATTCTTACTTTATATATGAAGCAAAAATCTTAATTTCCTGAACAACAGTTGAGGAATTAACGTAATGATTCATCGTATTTGAAGCCAAGTGCTGTTTCTAAATCGCCAAATCCAATACCTTTTCCACACGAGGGATTTGGGGGAAGACTTGAAAAGTTTCTCTTATCTCTTCTAATTGCTGACTCTAAAATCTCCAAATCCTATCTTTGTGACCATAATACCAGAGCTTTGTCGTCATTAGCCTCCGTGATGACGTTTCTAGTTCAACAATTAATTATCACTCGGAGAAATTCATAATACTGTGGATGTTAATTTTTACGAATCAAACCCACATAAATAAAAAGAAACTCAGATCAAAATATTACCGTGTTAATACCTTCAGATGTGCTCTAATGTTGTGTGTGTAAGAGAGAAGAGAGACAAATAACATCACACGGATACAGTAGCCAGATGTAATGATGAGGTCCCATACTAGTATTCTTGTTAAGATAGTGAACTTAATATTATCTTGTTTTAATCTCACTCCGAGCGCCATCTGGTACATCAACGTCAGTGTGTGCTTGTTTATTCTGAGTGACGCTTCTTACACACACACAGCATAAGATGATGTCACTGGTCATCCAAGTCATGTTGTTTTGATTTATCGTCTCTTATCATCTGACGTGAACTACCGGCAGCTGTCAGGCTTCTCGAGAGTGACAGCATCTTCAGGGTGGATTAGCGGCCATGCTGAAGAATCTAGTGAACCAAAGGAATAGGTGAACTTCATATTGTTACTTGATCTAGGTACTAATAGGAACTTACTTTCCCAATCGGTACTTGCCCTATCGGGTCTTCCTACAGTGAGTGGAGAGTAACACAAAGAATCAAAGAGAGAGAAAGACTGCTTTATCTTTTATGAAGTTTAAAAATAAATAAATATATGAATGGCTGACTATAATGGCTGAGGAGATATCAAATAGGTGATGAAGATGGTATTGAGCTCAGTGGTTTATCGGGTGGATCGAGACTTGGTTTTGAGGTGATGTGAGCATAAAGGAATTTCCTATCACTGTTGGGAAGGGAGGGGGAGGAAGGGGAGGGGGAGGGGAGGGGGAGGAAGGGGAGGGGGAGGAAGGGGAGGGTGATTATCCGTTTATCTGTTTATCAGTGGTTTCTTCTTACTTTGTTTTTGGTTATATTTATCAGCCCCATGACCTCCTTTTCTGACCCGACTGATCATATTTTTCTCCAGTTTAGGGTAATTAGTCAATAAATCGTATCTACCTATGTTGCTTTAGTTTCTCAAATATTAGTGTTCTTAACTTTAAATTTTTCGTCTCCCATTTGGTCATCTTACCGCTACCTGCCTTAGTATTCCTCACCATGTGTCTTATGTGTGATGAATGGCCAGTCACGAAGTATAATTATAAAAACTTCACACCATGACACTATAACCATTTCCCCTTCTAAGGTGATCACAGGTGAGGGTACAGCTTCTCGTCCTGTGGAACTCCAACACAAGCTTTATAAACCAAACATTCTGTTGGGTGTTTATGATGTCCCCTGATGTTTATGTTTACAGATTCCACTGAGGATGTTACCGATGCCCCAAACTTAGGAATTAACTCCAATATTCTTATCTTATAGCTATATTCCTCACCATGTACACTGTTACTTAAACTGTCTGACGGAATTAAACAGACTATCGGCGGTGTTGTTTACAAACTTCACCTGCGAGTATGTCACATCGAACATGATATAGAATAAATTCACCTTCAGAACATGATGTTAGTCTTGTTAGGTTAGGTTTGGTTAGGTTGGGACCTCTTCAAACTAGGATCCTGTGAGTAAAACTTGTACATTAATTAATTCTTTAGTCTGAACCATCCGTGGGTGGTTAATGGTGCAGATGTAATTGTTACAGGTGTAGGTCTAAATCACACAGGTGCAAGTAGAAGTGATGTAGCTGCAGATGGAAGAATGTAAGTGCAGGTAGAGTTGCAGGTACATTTACAGAACATCTCAATACCATTACTAACGCAGAGAGAGAGAGAGAGAGAGAGAGAGAGAGAGAGAGAGAGAGAGAGAGAGAGAACATTTAATCTACCAGTTTCACTCTTGTGGGTTGATTGTATGCACGCTCTTACTAATAGATTATAATACAATGGACCTTATCACAGATCATCGTGGTGGAGCCCAGATGAATGAGTGAGGCGGAGATAAGCTGTGTGTGTGTGTGTGTGTGTGTGTGTGTGTATACTTGTGTGTGTGTGTATTTTATCTATATATTTCATGTACGTGCGTCAAGTGTATCTTTACAATTTCACTGTTGCTACGGCTATCACGTTACAATAGGCAGCCAGCCACTCCATCGAACACTGCAACCAAACGAGGATGGATCTCCCCGCGTCATAAGACAAACTTCACGATTAAAAAAAAAAAGAGGCGCATTAAAAGCCATTATCACCTAAGCCACGTGTAATACAGCCACCCTTGTGATCTTCCCAGTGAGTGGGAGACAAAAAAAATACGATAATGTGATAATATTTCGCTGTGATAACTTGTGTGGTGGTCGAGGCGGTGTTGGTACGTGTCCTCTGTCCCATAGTCCCAGGGGCGTCATGTTTATCCCAAGAGTGTCATGCTTATCCCAGGGGTGTCATGCTTATCCCAAGAGTATCATGTTTACCACAAAAGGTGACATAGGTATCCCAGGAATGCCACTGTTATCCTAAAAGGTACTATGGATAACTCATGATGTTGCCCTTGTTATCCCAGTGGTGTCAAAGCTATCCCAGGAGCGTCAAAGCTATCCCAGGAGTGTCAAAGCTATCCTAGGAGTGTCAAAGCTATCCCAGGAGTGTCAAAGCTATCCCAGGAGTGTCAAAGCTATCCCAGGAGCGTCAAAGCTATCCTAGGAGTATAAAGTTGGTAAAGCGACGAGACAAATAGCTGCATACAGTCACACAGTCTCAAAAAGTCTAAGTCGAAGGCGTTGGAAGTACTGAGAGTGAGCTTGTGTTACAGGCATATGAGACAGAGACAGACAGACAGACAGACAGACAGATAGACAGACATAGGATCGAAATATAGATACCGAAAAGACAGACAAATAGAGTGAGAGAGAGAGTGAGTGAGACTAGCTTCGTAATATACATACTGCTTAGGTATTAAAGTATGCATAAGTGTCACCTTAGTAGCTTCAGATATCAGCATGCAAATTACTCACAAGGACGAGGTAAGTGTCCAATTTGAAGAGGTTCCTGTTTGTACTAAGTGTTGTAACAGAGCGTCTACTAGATGAATAACACTGATAAGAGAGAGAGGGAGAGAGAAGGAAAAGGGAAATGGAGACAGAGAAATAAAGAAAGGGAGGGAAATAGACATAATGAGAGAAATAAAGAAAGGAAGTGAGAAAAAAGGGATAAGGGAAACAGTAAGTAACGAGAGAGAGAGGTATTGGAAGAGGAACCTTCAGTGAGTTGACCAAGGCCAGCCAGAGGGAAGGAGGGAAGGGGTGTGTTGCTGTGGGTGAGTGAATGTGTCAACAGTGTGAGAATTACGTTATACATACACACAGACACATGTACGTATTTTATGTGTGATATGGTTGTACTTGATTTTGTTTTGTGAGTGGAGCGTTGAGTGCAGCGTTGAGTGCAGCGTTTAGTGGAGCGTTTAGTGCAGCGTTTAGTCAGCCTGGTACAGTCCTTGATTAGCTGACTAATAATGTAATAATATTCTCTCTCTCTCTCTCTCTCTCTCTCTCTCTCTCTCTCTCTCTCTCTCTCTCTCTTCTCTCCCTCATCTCCATCATCACCCAACACATTTATCTTTCCTCTCTACCATCATCACCACTTTCAGCCTCCCACCATCACCACTATCACCGCCCTCACCACCCTCACCTACCACCACTCCACCACCTCACCACCACTATCACCACACCCACCACCACCCTCACACTAGCTACCACCACTATCACCACCACTATCACCACCCTCACCACCACCACACTCACCACCACCATCACCACCATCACCACCCTCACCCACCACCACACTCACCACCACTATCACCACACTCACCACCACTTCACAACACAGAACTAAGCACATGTCCCAGTTTCACGTCTTTTCGGTCCTCACATTAAAGTTTTATATAAGTTTGGCTGAAGATTCCCTGCTGGCTGTGGACGTTTGGTGAATATATATCTTCTTTATGGTGTAATTTATGCTAATTCTTGCACAATTTCCTCCATTTAGACCTGGCGTTTTTCACCTCACATTTTTAAAGGGTTTTGAGTCATTCCTTTCTCTTCCTTTCTCTTTCTCCTTCCTTGTTTATTTCGTTCTTTTAGTTTTTTTGTATCTTTATTTTCCTCTTTTGGGGAATTTTATGACGAGATTGGATTGTACATACATACATACATACATACATACATACATACACACACACACACACACACTCCAACACCACCCTCACCCCACACACACACACACATTTCTTACATACATACACATTGTACGGTGTTGTAAAACAAGAAACGAAAGTTACCGTGATTTAATTAGCAATATTCATTTCGCCAAATAGATTAAATTTGCCAGTAACCAGTAATATTATTTTATCTCTGTCATACAATTTTTTTATTTGAAAAAGCTAACCTAACCTAATCTAATCTAACCTAACCTAATCTAA